>NC_057801.1:152683407-152791578 GCF_018294505.1 Triticum aestivum
TTGAACAGGACCCCATGGTGTGGAGGGCTGGATGAACAGTAGACGGTGGAGGGGTGCCCGTGGAGGGGTGGTTGAACAGTAGCCGGTGGAGTAGCGCGCGGTGGAGGCTGGATGAACAGGAGCCCGTGGAGGCTGGAGGAGGTCGACGGTAGCCCGTGGAGGCTGGAGGAGGTCGACGGTGGAGATGAATAGTATCCCGTGGAGTCCCGTTTTGTAGTACCCCACACCCCTCCCCCCCGTTTCGATCGTAGCGCTCCAACACAAGTCCGTTTCGTCCACTTTGTGGTACGCCACACCCCTCCCGATCAACAGGACCCCCGTTTCGACCGTAAGAGGTCCGTTTCCTCCGTTTTGCGGTACGCCACACCCCTCCCGATTAACAGGACCCCCGTTTCGACCGTACGAGGTCTGTTTCCTCCGTTTTGCGGTACACCAGGCCCCTCCCGATCAACAGGACCCTGTTTCGAATGTGGCCGGTCGAGCACAAGGCTGTTTCCTCTGTTGTGCGGTACGTCAGGCCTCGTTTCCATCGTCTGTTCCGCCCAAGCCCTCCCGATGAACACGACCACGCATTCCATTCCGACCCAGCCGGTTGGCTCCCCATGAACATGACAACGACGCTGTTTCTCCGTTCCGACCCAGCCATGTACGTATGCGCGATAGGCGTTAGAGACCCTGCCCGTATGTACGTATGTGGCCGTATTTTGTTTCTTGCACCCTCGCCGCTGTACATACGTGTATATGCTACGTGCGCGCCTCTACTACGACACGTGCGTGCCTCTACATCTACGACACGTGCGCGCCTCTACATCGACCAGTATGTACGTACACGTTCACGACCAGAATGACAACACTACGTACGCTTCGACCAGGTGGGTCCCGACTGTTAGGCACTTCCTTGCGTGCGAAGATGTAGCTGGTGGGTCCCAGCAGTCAGGGGGGCGAATCGTTTTTTCGCGAAATATGGTGGCCCATCCGGTGGGTCCCTGCTGTCAGGTGGAGGAATCATTATTTTGCGCGTAATAAGGAGGCACTTCCTTGCGGCGGCCATGGACCCAGCTGTCAGCCTCTCCACGTACAGTCCACGTCCGATGGAAGTCGTTCCTTGACCACGTTGACCATGCCGCGTCGAGAGCACCACAGCAGTGGACGACGGCGAGGCCTAGGAAGGGGACGACTCGGAGCCGGGGAAGACGGAACAGTGGATGACCACGCGAAGAGGAGTACGAGGATTCACTGGTTCGGCTGCGGTGTGAGGCTGCTGTCGCCGCAGAATAACAGGGGTGTGGGTGAGTAGAGGGATGGCCTGGACAGCGGTGGGAGTAGTAGGGGGCGGTGAGGCCTCCGCGGCATCACAGCCAGCCACGGGAGGCAGGAGCACGCGGCACGACCAGCGCTGGTTTGGGCGGCTGGAGCAAGAAGACCAGAGGTTGAAGAAGCACTACGGCTGTTGGATGAACATCGTACGGTAACAGGAGCTAGAATCGTTCATATTGACTAAGTTGACAAAGACCTCCGTCCCCGTCAACTTGGTAGGCCCACAAGTCAGCCTCCCACTATGTTGGGTTCCAGCTGGCAGGGGGAGTATTCATTTTTTTTGTGCGTAATAAGGAGGCACTTCCTTGCGTGCGAAGATAGCTGGTGGGTCCAACATGTCAGCTGGGGCATGTTTTTTTTCACGAAATACAGAGGCCCTTCCAGTGGGTCCCAGATGTCAGGTGGAGGAATAATTATTTTGCGTGTAATAAGGAGGCACTTCCTTGCTGCGGCCGTGGACCCAGCTGTCAGCCTCTCCACGTACAGTCCACGTCCGATGGAAGCCGTTCCTTGACCACGTTGACCACGCTGCACCGAGAGCACTAGGGCGGTGGGCGACGGCAAGGCCTAGGAAGGAAACGACATGGAAGCAGGGAAGACTCGGCAGTTGTTTCCCACGCGGAGGGGAGTACGACTATACGAGGGTTTACTGGTTCGCCTACCCTCGCCGGAGAATAACAGCAGGTGTGGCCGTGTGGGTGAGTAGAGGGATGGCTAGGCCAGCGACGGGAGTACGGTGGGGCGGTGAGGCCTGCACGGCAGCACAGCCGGCCGCGGGGAGGAGGGAGCAGGCATTCCCGCCGGCGCTTGTGTGAGCGGCTGGAGCAGGAAGAGCAGAGATTGAAGAAGCACGACGGCCGTTGGATGGACATCGTACAGTCACTGGAGCTAGAATCGTTCATATTGACTAAGTTGACAAAGCCCTCTGTCCTCGTCAACTTAGTAGGCCCACAAGTCAGCCTCCCAACATGGTGGGTCCCAGCTAGCAAGGGGAGTATTCATTTTTCTGTGCGTAATAAGGAGGCACTTCCGATGGGTCCGAGCTGGCAGCGGGGGGAATGTTTTTTTTGCGAAATACGGTGGTCCGTTCGGTGGGTCCCAGCAGTCAGGGGCAAACGTTTTTTTCGCGAAATACGGTGGCCCGTGCGATGGGTCACAACAGTCAGGGGGGAAACGCTTTTTCCACGAAATACTGGTGGCCCGTCCGGTGGGTCCCCGCTGTTAGGTGGAGGAATACTTATTTTGCGCGTAATAAGGAGGCACTTCCTTGCTGCGGCCGTGGACCCAACTGTCAGCCTCTCCACGTACAGTCCACGTCCGATGGAAGCCGTTCCTTGACCATGTTGACCATGCCGCGCCGAGAGCACCAGGGCGGTGGACGACGGTGAGGCCTAGGAAGGGGACAACGCGGAGCCAGGAAAGACGCGGCAGTGGATGCCCACGCGGAGAGGAGTACGAGGGTTCACTGGTTCGGCTGCGGTGTGAGGCTGCCGTCGCCGCAGAATAACAGGGGGAGCGGGTGAGTGGAGGGATGGCCTGGCCAGCAGTGGGAGTAGTATGGCCGGCGCTGCTTTGGGCGGCTGGGGCAAGAAGACCAGAGGTTGAAGAAGCACTACGGCTGTTGGATGGACATTGACCACACCGCGCAGAGAGCACTAGGGTGGTGGACGACGGCGAGGCCTACGAAGGGAATGACTGGGAGCCGGCGAAGACACGGCAGTGGCCGCCCACGCGGTGGAGAGTACGAGGGTTGACCGGTTCGGCTGCCGTCGCCGGAAAATAACAGGAGGTGTGGGTGAGTAGAGGGATAGACAGGCCAGGGATGCGAGTATGATGGGGCCATGAGGCCTGCCCAGCAGCACTGCCGGCCACGGGAGGCGGGAGCAGGCGGTTCCGACGGCGCTGGTTTGGGCGGCTGGGGCAGGAAGATCAGCGATTGAAGAAGCACGATTGCCGTTAGATTGACATCTAACGGTCTGACGCTGGTAGAGTCGATTGTTGACTAAGTTTCTTTTTTAAGAAACCTTGTGTACGCATGAACTTAGTAGGCCCACAAGTCAGCCTCCAAATCTGTGGCAGACAACATAAAGCCCATTTGCTATTTTTTACAATTTGCAGCCCATTTGCTATTTTTTATAATTTGCAGCCCATTTGCTAGTTCTTAAGTAATTTATTACAACCCATTTTCTGCCCAGGACCACGGTCAAAAAGTTCAACCTTATTTTGCATATTTCAGTGGAGTCCAAACTGTTGTAATCCCAAAATGATAAACATTTTTTTAAGAACTTATTGATTTGCCAAAAAAATCGTTTTGTTTTTGTAAGCAAATAAGACGTGGGACAATTGAGTTGGTTTAAGGGAAAACCAGTGGTAAAAAATCAGCGCTGGGTGGGAAAAAACAAAAAAAATAAGGATGTAAATATGAAAAGGGAATTTTATGTGTTTTCAATATAATGATACGTGTATATGAACTAGTAAAACTATAGGTAGAGATTAGAAAACGGATGTAGGACATGCGTTTCAAGAGGAAAGTTGAACTGGGCTGTGTGTTTGATTCAGTAACAAAACTGCCTGCGGATGTTGTAAGACAAAATATAACTAACGCTGGCGAGCCAGAGGCCAGTAGATACCTGCTGGATCTTTGTGCCCCGTTGTCGTCATGGGCTGGGCCTGTTAAAAACAAAACCAACCCTGGTCAGTCTACAACCCAGTTGAAACTTGCTCGACCTGAAAAAACAATATACGTGCTCAATAAACGAGAGAATTCTGCAAGCACAGACTGATAACTGGGACGCAACACAGATATTGTTTTTTTATCGTGATAATAAGTGCATGCACTTGTTTCGAAAAAACTGCAGAACTGGGAATTCGAACGGCGGGTGCTTATGCTACTACCCATCAAATAAAAATCAGGTGCCTGAGAATTCGTTTCGAAACAAATGATTCAACTTTATATCCACGTTGACCCTCGGCATGATGGTTGGAAGCAAATGCAAGTTCATACCAAAAGATCGTTAACAACAATACCAACTTGCGGACGACAAGGTAGTACAACTACCAATACCAAACTACTCTTGGGCTCCTGGCCCTAGTGTTAGTCTTGTAGAAAATCTTGCAGAGTACCAGCTCCCACTCCTTCTCTTGCTCCAGGTCCCCGATGTGGTACTGGCGCATCACCCAGTTGGTCCTTTGTTGGTCGAAGTTCTTGTTGGTGTGCAGCACTAGAACCTTTTTTGCTGCCCGTCTTCCGGCCGTTGACCATCACAGGCAAGGTATTGCCGGTCTTGTGCCACATCGCGTGTGTGTCGCACTCCGACTGTATCTTGCGACGCGTCCACGTGCCCCTTTTGAACGCCCTGGAATTGCGCTGGAAGAAATGCTTCCTTAGGCCACTCAGTGTGATACCTGCAGTATTGTGGAATACAGGTTTTAGTGTACCTAGTTGGCATTTTCATAACATCTTTGGCATGTTGCAGTCACTTGTTTCACTTTTTATTAACTGTCAAATTGTAATTGTTTCACCAGGTCTGCGTCTAAAAAGAAAAATAGAGCTATAAACAAAGGAATATGTTTGTGCAAGTAGACGGTCGATCGGTGCCTTACCTGGAAGTTTCTCAGGTTGGGTGTAGCATATGCCGTGCTCGCTTTCGATGGTTGGTCTGAACAAATCGATGAGAGACTGAAATCTCGCGCTGTCAACACTCACTTTGGCCTCAAGGTGCTCGATCAGCTCCTGATCCGTGGGATCGAACTTGACGCCAGCCGGCAGCACCGGCCAATCCTTCTTCGACTTGCATCGGTAATTCCAGTTATATGGTACTCAATGTATGACCAATCGACTGTTTTAAGTGAATGATGAAAGATTTCGACAGAGTAAAAACTCGCACTTCTTTGACAGTTGTACGAGAGTAATTGCCATGCTATTTTGCAAGGGCGCTTGTAAAAACTCTAAACTCTATTCTCCTCTTATTTAACGGATGAGGCAAATCTTTTGCCTCTGTTTCGAAAAAAGGGATTTCGACAGATAAGTGGTACTCCAAATCTGAAGTCCGGAATACCCGAACACGCCGCCGGGATTCTTGTGTCACCTCACGCGCAGCGTCTTGTCACGTCAATTCAATGTGTGGACATGATGAATAATTTGACCGACGTATACTAGTACTGCTACTGTACTACTTACTAGTCGTATTTAGTGTCACAATTTATACATAGGTTTAACTAACAAGTACGCACTTGAAGCCTAACTGATATATATGTATATATATGGCTTCTGCACAACATCTCCATCATCATTATCAGTACATCCTACGCAGGTGAGTTAGGATGCACTTGATCCCAGGAAGGTGTCTATCCTTCAAACCAGAGGAGTCCTTCAAACTAACAACAATACATAATATCCAACAAAAGAGGGTCGTGCTATAGCAGCAGAATACATGGCTCAGTCTAGATATCAGCACGAATCAAGTTGTGCATATTTGCTGTTGGCATGAACCACATCACCGCATGTCGGGTTTGCAAAAGCCATCCAACGCATGGAAGCTTGATGCCTTTCACACACTGAAGATTACCTGGCAACAAGCTGTGTCGACGAATCTCTAGATATGGTGATTCATGAAACCCATGGTATGATGTGTAAACACAGCCCCCCCCCTCACGAATGGAAGTTGCATAACACAGTAATCATCGCTGGTGATATGATCGATGATTGGTTGGATGATCAGATAATTGAGCCCGAGGAACAAGGAGTGGTTGCCGAGGCTGTAAACCCGCCTCCAGTTGAATACGCCTGGCCCAACGTAGCTGGGATCTTTCTCGAACACGAAGCAGCCATAGCCATCAATGTCACGAACGCCCCACGCATTGTACTGCATGTGGTTTGATGTAATGGTTTGGTTAATTTGGTATGTGCGAATGAGCATCAAATGACCGCCGTCAGCTGAACGAGCGATAAACCAGCACCCATCAGCTGGTATGATTCCAGGTCCTGGAATCATGAAGGCCAGCGCATTTGCGTCTGCTGCAACAATTCAAATTGGAGACCAAAAGGACAAAAAATAAACAATCATGTTCAGAGTATGTGTGGAATTAAGATTATTATAACAGTGACACATATCATAGAAAGAGAATTGCAATGCCGTGGTCATAATCATACCCCAAGTTAAAAAAATAAGCCAATGGCTTTCATATTCTAGCAACATGTCATGGTTCAAACATCATGTAACAATGAGAGGAAAACAACTATGACAGCGCCTACTCATATTCTACTATAGCACTTACTACTACTATTCTCATATCAACTCTAAGCAATAACATGCGTTGTTATAAAAATCTAGTAAACGAGAGTAACATATAGCAATCATGATTTTCTGCTCATAATATGTATTCTAACAATCATTAGATGCCAATTGTTCTCATATCAACTCTAACAATAACATGTGTGGTCATAAAAATCTAGGAAATGAGAGGAACATATAGCAATGATGTGGTTATAGACATGCTATGCATTCTAAATTTGTAACAAATGAACAGGCAGTCATATTCATAAGGTAAAGATGAGATGAGATAGAACAATTACATGACAATAGATTCCACCAGTATAGTCAGCCAATCTGTGCGTCGACCGCGTAAACAATGCCATCATGCACTATAGCATCAGATAGAAATGTTGCCTCAACAGGATTGATGATGAGCCATAACCATGTATGGCGACCGGATTCCAGATAGACTAATCCCATGTTGAACAAGGAAATGAGCTTGTAATCCATGTAGTCTTCTGATGGTGTGGGCACTTCGCAGATTACAACTTTCTGCAAACAGAGGTCGAGCCAAAAGCTTGATGCGTCTCATGCGTAGTAGGCAGGAGTGTCCGGCGGGCCGCGAGGCTCGATGTCGGCGGTATCCAACAATGGAAGGGTGATCTTTCGCTGGGTGTAGATATCCACGAGACGCCACGGACTACCAGTGTGGTGGATGAGGACGATCCAGTTGGCCTTCATGCCCGCCCAGTAGTGGCCGCACATGAAGGACAGGTGGACGGGTAGTGGTAGCATGTCGAGGGGCACCACGACAACCTCCGTAGGATCGTCAAGTCGGTGTCTGGGCCACCTGCGAGGATCGGGCATCAGCAAGCAGGGTGTCTTGAAAAGAGCCGACCGGTTGCAGACGAGTAGATGGTACAAAGACACCGAGCATGCAGCTAGACGGACGGTGCTGAGTAGGTCCATACGACTACAGATCTGCTCCAACAGAACATTGGGGAGGGAATTTCAATCGTGGCTCTGCGTGTCAGTCGGTTCTGCCATTGGGGTTTTCGGTGCCTGCGAGCCAGCGGGGAAGTGGATTCGGGCGGGCGAGCGAAGAAGCTTCTCCTCGTGTGGCCGAGCAGTGAGCGGGGGGATATGGTACGTGCGAGCTACCAAGGAAGATGGCGCGGGCGGGCGAGCAGTGAGCGGGGGTAAATGGTGTGCAGCCAATGATGGGGAAGAGAGGAGGAAGAAGAAGAGAGGAGGAAGAAGAGTGGAAGACGGGGAAGAAAGTGCATTAAATGTCAGTTCTACTAGTACTACTACCAGGATATAGGCACCGTCCTCCGGAGTGTAAATAGTTACACCGATGACATGTGGGTCTACCACAAGAGGGCCCATATGTCAGTTAATGGAGGTCGCAGGTGCGTAGGCGTATTTGCGGAAGCATGCTCTACTGGCAAACATGATGGCAATACTGGGTAAGGCTGATTTAGTAACACCAACACGCTGGTTCAGCTTATTAATTACGTGTCCCATCTGCTGCAGCGTGTATTGTCACTTCACCGTGAAGACTAGTTGAATAGTTCTCTCTGACCGAGATGGGGAATGATGGATCGCGAGGATTTCCTTTCTACAGTATCCCTATGCCTCTACGCTCACTTCACTCATTTTGCTCCGTACCTAGTCACTTGTTGAAATCTGTAGAAAGAAAAATACTCCGTATTTGGGAATAGAGGGAGGCTTTTACTCCGTACTGGAGTATTTGGGAACAGAGGGAGTATCACCATATGGAGGGAACAGAGGAAGTTTGAAATATGAACATGTCAATGGGAGGGAGTAAGCCCATGCATGCATGCAACATGCAACACTCACACGTACTCCACATGGACGCACGCAACACTCACGCACCCATGCGACACACAGCACACGACGCAACACACACGCTCACGCTCAAGTGCTCAACCTACTTCCTAAGTCCGTGAAAGACTATACATTTAGAGATTTACACATTAACCAGGGTATAATTAACGCCCAAAAGTAGCAGACTTATGTGTGCATGTGACCATTGAGATAAGAAGATTAAATGAAGGCCGTTGCATGCTGTAATTAAGGATAGACATGTAGCCTATACCTACAGCACAAGTTGGTGCATTAGTCAATCAATATCGATTTAGATTAAAGGCTAAATGCATTGGAAGTGTAGATGTACATCATGTACTACTACACTCTTTGTTTTATAGCCGATGTACACTCTTTGTTGGAAGGCTGAGGGAGGACACGTGCATGCACTCACATACACAGCCAGGGCGGTTCGGGCGCAAGGGTTGGACTCGTGTGATGCCTGCGTAAAGTTTTGTTTAACTGATTTCTTTGCTCCGCCAACTGACAGGTGGGACCCAGAAACCAGGTGACAATTTAACCAGACAACAAAGTGCCACGTCGACTATGTGGCCGGTCAGTAGGGTGCAATACGGTGCTCTACGATGAGCTAGTGATCGTATAATCGACGCAAAACTATATATAGTGACCGTAAAGAGCGTATTGTTACATACGTTGACCGCCAGTGTATTTTTCTCGTTTCAAATTAAGCCATATTAATTGGAAAGGATGCAGTATGGACTACTACTAGTACTAGTACTGCTTTGATGTGTCCCGTCAACTCGCCGAATGAGGATAAGCTTGCTTACTACGCCTCTCCCTTGCCCACGCGCGCGGTGGTTCATAGGACGAGGAGAGGGTTTTGACTACAGCGCCCTCTCCCTCTTCCTCTCCCTCGCCCTCGCCCTCGCCCTCGCGGTGGACGTGCAGCAATTCAATCAGTGTCAGATTGCCAGATGCATATTGTACTTTAGTATCATCATTGTTGGACCTTCCAAAGAGGCGAAGAGGCAAGTGCAAGGTTCACACGAGTATGAACTGTTGAACATCCCGAAGAGGCAAAGAGCCAAGCGCAAGGTTTTATAGGAGTTGTCGTCCTAGTAGGAGTGTACTATAACTATAGCGAATGATGCTACTGTATGATGCCGCCATGTCACATATATCCAAAGCTGTGCCACCTTTTTTTTTCTCAAAGAGCATGTTGGAGCCCGTGCAACAACCACACAAGTTGCACGTACACATAACACATTTACTAGTAATAAATTCTAAAGGACAAATGCCAGTATGCCACACAAGTTCATCTCCAATTCATGTGATAAATTTGTGCACGACTAGTCTACATATATTAACAGCGCTACCGTTCACAATTATCATACTCCACTTACACGTTATAGATGGGATACATGCATGTCCTCCTCCAGGTTCCAGTCCCAGGTGTTCTTCATGGATGGCATGATCCATAGCGGTGGGCAATGGGAATCATTGTCGCAGCTTTCTAGTTCGGTTCCACACGATGGAGACTCATCCAAGCTGAAGCGGCATAAATCAGGGATAGCGTGTCCCAGCATGTCGTTCATCCGGCGGTGCGCAATGAAGACACAACCATGCTTCATGAACGGCAGGCCTTCCGTGTCATGCATGGAAGGTGGCATCCGCTTCACAATGGGGTAGTTGTCCCCAATGAAAATCGAGTACTCTCCAAGAGTGTTCCTCGGCACCCACGTAGCATCACGGGGGTCGAACTCGGCACCGTTCATCTGGTACACGCGGCATCCCAGATCTGGACACATGGTGACATACATAGTCAAGGTCCATGCATAATAATGTTGTGCTCAAATATGGCGGTCAGTAATACTGTGTAGCAAATAGTACTACTCCGGTATAGAGGAAGTAAAATAACCGGCTTATTATATATAGCTACTCTTGGCTACATGGATGAGATAGTAAGACATGGAAAAACAAAAATGGTGGCAGCTAGTGGGTTCAAGTCTTCAAGGGCCCAGCTAGCTATACGCGTCCTCCAAGGTAAAAAGTACTCCTACTAGTAGTACTAAGTATACTACTAGTACAACAATGAAAGAGAAGGCGAGAGGGTTAAAAAATGGAATACCTGGGTAGATGGTGACGGTCCGATCGTGGTAGATTGTGTGACCATGTTGCACATCAGTGGTACCATGGGTAACGACTGCTAAGATAGTTGATCCCAATATGCCAAAGTCAGCTACAAGGTTCCAGGTTAGACCAAATCGCGGATGCAAATGCACATCCAGGATCGGCGATCTTATTTTGATCGAGGGATGACTGGTCCCTGCAAAATAATGGAGTACTGTTAGGGATGCAAATGATGGTTTGTGCATTCCATTTGTAATCTCCCGTACCGTAGGATGGCAACCAGATGAAACAAGTCCCCTGGCTTGTCACCGCGAAGATGCGGCCTAGATGGCACATGGCGTCTTCGAACGTGTAGGGGTACAAATCTGTCGCCGCCAACATGCGCCAGCCTCTGCCGTTACTGCATCTTGCATTGATGGCAATCCTTATGTCGAACACCGCGATGAGATAGTAATCGTTGTAGCCGTGTTGCTTTGTCGGCGGGTCTGCAATTGCTATCTTCTTCAATCTCATGTAGGCATCATCATACGTATTCAAGCCCAGTCAGTCCGGAAGGCCGATCCCAATGGTGGAGAAGGGGTCTACCTGAACAACCGCACTGCTGTGGATGTTGTGCAAAATGATGGTGGTATCCGGCCGGAGGTATGCAAGCCAATCTTTGTTGGCACCGACCCAGACCTATATATAAGACGGTGGGCAGTGGAGAAATTACGGGATGGAAATGGAATAACTAAGTACTACATGATCAAACACCATTACTGACCTGCTCATCGGACAAAATCCGACTACCTCTCAACATCGGCAACTCTAGCGGAGTCAACGTGCAACCATGGCCAGGGAGCGGTGGACTGTTCGAAGGATTGTCCCGTAGAAGAACCTTCTCCTCGAGGACGCATGGAAGACCAACAAGCATGGCCTTTTCCCAAACCTGTTTAAGTAGCATCTTGAAAAAGTTGGTGCAGGAAGCACCGAGTCTTGCGGCGGTGAGGACGTCGGAGCGGCGTGCGATTTCTCCCAGAGGATCGTCGTCCAAGGTCTCCCAGCCTCGACGAGGAGGATAACCGCCTGGCGAATCCATGGGAGCAGCGACGAACTGCCTTCTCTTCGAGGGGAGGGGAACTGGCGAGGAGGAGATAAGAGCGTAGTAACCGCAGGGCCTCGTCCCTTCCAACTGTAGACCGTTCCTCAGTGAAGGGGTGAGGCTATTATTTACTACTAGTACTAGCATTATGGAACGTTATGGGATTGCATTATACTGTAAATAATAGCACTAGTAAGAAAATTTTGGCACTAGGTAGTAGTTTTTGGTGTGGATTAAGAAATTTTGGGTATGTTTTTGCCATTTTTTGTACATGCCAACTAGTGTCAAAAAACGTCTTACATTATGTGACGGAGGAGAATGTACTCGTACTGTAGCAGTACCAGTACTACTTTTCTCAACTACGAGTATTAGTGCGACGTATTGTACTTCTAGTCTAGTCTAGTCTAGTATAGTGCACCAGTTTTGAACTCTTGAATCTCAGGGCCAAGGAGCTACAGTTGGAAGTGGAGGGTACTACTATTCTCTAGAACCATCGCTGTACTATCAATGCAGGGGAAGTACACCTGCGTAGTGGCCTAGTGGGTACTCTCGGTGCTATATTCAGCCGCTCCTCTCACATAGGAGTAGCTGGCCTACTCAGCCGCTCCTCTCACGCACACACTAGTAGCCTGTTTATCAGCGACGGTTACTGCGGTCTACGGGGGCAGAACATTTGAGTTATTTGATACAGCGAGACTAGGCTTTTCGCTTCCATTTGTGGATGTGTAATGGATCTCGTCGAACTTTGTTAGTAGTTCCTTCTCTATGAATGAGATGAAGCAAAGCTTTTGCCTCCGTTTAAAAAACAAACACGTCAAGAGGAATTTCTTTTATAGTAGAGCCGATAATGGAGTGAAGTCCATGCGTGCAACGCCACAAGCTACAGAGTACTAGTAGTACAGCACTTTACATAGAGTACAGAGCCATATTGCACAGTTCCCAATGCCCCGCCAGGCTTTTCCGGCTCCTCGGGCTTAATTGGGAGGCGCTAGTTTAAATATGCTACTACTAGCTGATGAGGAAGCTGCAAGCGAGGTGCGGCTAGGGCGAGCACGCGAGCCACAGGATGCTGGGAAGGAAAACCCCTTCACGTGGCTAGGTTGTCCAGTGCACCCAGATTGTGGGGCCGCACGTCCGTTTGACTTCAAAACTCAAACTACCCGTGTAAAATATTGGCTCGCAGCGAAGTGTAGTAGTACTATTTTTTTTAAAAGGCCGCCGTGCGTTCGGCCGGGATCGAACCCACAAAACGAGGTATACACTCCCGCGACCACTAGTAGTACTCGTTGGAGTACAATGCAACCTAGAATCGCCTTTTGTCGCTAGTAGTACGTACATTGTTCCTTACAAGAAACCCCTAATAATGCAAGAAACCACTAAAATGCCAAGAAACTACTACCACTTGCATACGTGGCAGACTTAAGATAAGACTACCTTATCAACCATTGTACATGCTCTTACCAACCAAAATCTTCTAGTGACCTCCTTCCTCCGGCCCATCCACCTAGTCATCCTCGGCCATGGGACGCAGCTACCGCCGCCGACAGAAGGCGAGGTCAAAACCGCCAGCGGTGCAGAGCCCATGTTGCGACAGCCCGGATGCCAGCTCTGTCCGGCGCTCGCGGCCGCTAGCTAGCCAAGATAGCTCCGTCCAGCTGCTTGTCTGCAAGGTTTGCTAGCTACTCCTAGATTGGCACGGCAGTGCGGCGGCTTGCTCACGCGTGCCGCGCTCAGGCCAGCCATTTGGCTTGAGCGAAGGCCAGCGTGGCGGCTTGCTCACTCGTGAGTCACGCTCGGGCCAGCCTGCCAACCCGTGCGGAGGCCAGCGCGGCGTCCGGCCCATCCGGCGGAGCGGCGGCCAACTCGCTCATCACCAGCACCACCGACGAACACGCATCAGTACTGTTTGAAGTAATGTTCAGGAAAAATAATGATTTGAGGGGGAATAACAGGATAGAAGGTCAGATGTGGGTCCCTCGTGTCAATGGTCAAACAAAATGTGTTGGTTTAAGTCGCCTCATCAGCACGGACGTGTGGGCCAACCTAGTCATAAATGGGTTTAAACGAACCAAATCGGTAGGAGTACTAGGTAGTAGTAGTTTTTGGCGTGGATTAAGAAATTTTGGGTATGTTTTTGCTATTTTTTGTACAATAGATTCTTCCTAGGGCTGGTTGAAAGTGGTAGTTTTTTGTTAAATACTCTACATATTGTAAGTAGGAGTGAAAGTTAAGCTTTGGAAGCCAATAAGCAATGCTAGTTACATAGTGCATATGTGTACATGATTGAAAGTAAATATCAACCATGAGTGACTAATATCTTGATGGAAAACTCGAAACTATGGAATACTAGAAAAAAAATACATGGTTGGAAATACTAGCAATGTTCATGTCCGTTGCAACGAGTCATAATTAGAATAATACTTATTCACAAACTTGGTACAAAACACCCTAATTTTGATATACATATGTATATTATGTTTCAATTATAATATATTCCTTGGGCTGTTTTGGTGAGGTCAGGGAGGGATGTGGTTGGTTTTAAGATACTAATTATGGGTTTTTCTGCAAATTGGTAGACAAGTGGGATGTTGGTGAGAAAAGGCAACAACTTACCTCACAATCGTTAGATGTAGATCTAATGGTCAGAAACGACGGATGGCAGACACACCAGCATCACCAACTTAATCTTGTGTAGGAGTACTAGCAAGATCTGTGCATTAACGGAACAACAAGATGCATTTTTTTTATAAAAACACTTGTTGTGATTGACCCTTGCGGGAGTAATCCCATGTGTAAAAAATAATGATATCTCGAGAAATATGAGATAAGGTGAAGAGGAGTTGGGTGTGGTGGTGGTTGGTGGTCGGACTGAGCGGAGGCATGGGGATTGACGACGCCGGCAGCGGCCACTAGGCCAGTTTGTTCCAGAGGCTTCCTTTCTTAATTGCTCAACAATGAGGTTTGTTGGAGATAAGGATGAACGAGGGAAGGCCTTGTCTGCAAATGTGGAGAGGGGTGCAGGTATCTTTTAGTTTAATTTCCATCCGTCAGATATAGATCAGACGGTCTATATTGCAATATGGCACACGTACCAACATCACCAACTCGGTTTTTTATAAAAGAAGAAATATAAGTATGGAGATACAAACGTATTATCGATACTTGCTTCCGTAAACTAGCATCTACATTCTATTCAACGCCTCGGCATGTGGGGCCTTAGCACAATGACTTCTCGACTGTGTAAAACAAAGATTTTTCCCGTCGCCGACAAGGAGGGGGTGATGGTAGCGCGCTTTTTGGCTTGCTCTAGTCCTAGTAGTCATACTAGGTGGTCTAAGCACGTGTAGATTTATTCTTTTTCACGTCTCGTGTTCGCCATACTGCCACGACTGTTGATGAGTAAATGGTAAGTTATTCACGGGGAAACCCTTGTTGAGCGTGTTTGCGAGAGAGAGAGACAGTGTGCGTATGCCATATGTTAGAGACTGAGGCAATGATAACAGATTCTTTGTGTCTATGTGTGTGGAGGATAGAGAGAGACATGTACATGGGGCTTTGTGTTGTGTAACATGGAGACACATATACATAATTAGAGAGTGAGTGTGTGAGATACACATGCGGACATGGGGAGAGATGAGGATCCAGATAAATGGGTGTTTGTACGTGTCTGTGTGTGTTTGTGCACGCGTTTGTGTGTGACAGGGAGAGAGTGTATGTGGAGTAGAGAGACCACTGATGATGTAAACCTAGTATAAGGGAAGGGGGAATGGTGTGACATGTGTAGTAGCGATATAGCACGGGTGCGGGCGGGGGGAGCAGACTATTTGGAAGAGACATCGAGTGTGTGTGGGAGAGGGGTGTGAGAGCGAGAGAAAGAGAGAGATAATGATGGAGAGAGAGAGAGAGAGAGGAAGAGAGGGGCGAGAGGGGTCGTTTGTGTCCATAAATGGCGTATAGATAGGGAGACAATGTTGATGTTGTCCGAAATTGGCCTATGAACGGAGACGCAGGGGAAGCGAGTCATCGTGTGTGTGTTAGGGACTTCATGAGAGATCTAGAATAGATGGTGTAGAGAACAATGTGCGAAATTGAGAACGATTATACACTGGGGAGCTATGCAAAGAGTCACGACATATATGTATACAGGGAAGGAGCTGGGGCGGGTCCGCATGTGGGAGAGATAGAAAGAGGAGAGTGGTGCACAAGGAGACAAAGTGTGCTTGTTTGCAGTGGGAGTGGTATGTGAGGTGAGTGCGCAAGAACCACATAACTAGGGAGATAGACGTTTGGGGGCGACGTTTTGTGTGTATGGGAAATATACACTCTACATAGTGCGTGTGCTTGGGTAAGAGAGATAGCGAGAGACCTAGAGAGTGAGGGAAGAGATGTGTGCATGCCTGGGAGACAAAGTGATAGAGACCTATGTTGGGGTCCGGACTTTACAAGAGAGAGGGGTGTTAATGTGCTCGTGTGTTGGTGTCTGGGGGAGAGAACGACTTCTCTATGTGTGTGTGTGTGTGTGTGGTGGTGGTGGTGGTGGTGGGGGGTGACTTCAGATAAAGAGTGAGGTGTCTATATTTGAGGGACTTTAGCGTAATTGAGATATTGTGCACTCATGGTTGATCAATTTGTTTCACAGTTTGTACTATGAGATAACGATACTTTTGAACATGCGCGATATACCTTGATGTACCAGAATTACAAACCTAAGATTGGAATTTTGGAATTTGACTCCATCATTAGCTTTTGTAATTCATTTAAACGGAGGTACATTTTTAAGCCGGAATTTCGTGATTTCAAATTCTTATATCAAACCTAGAGATATACACATATGGGCATGTTCAAACTTTATAATCATTCACTTTATTCATACACATACACCTTTTTGCTTTTGTCATCATATTTAGGATAAACACATTTGGAATTTCATTTGATTTGGACCGTATGATGGTATTTGCTTGTAGTAGCTCAATGATCCATATTTGAATTGAATGGACAATCTAAGTTTCGAGTTGGAGACATTGATTTTCAAAACTTGCACTTTTTTTTGCGCGCAAAACAAACAAATTGTCGGCCATGATATCATAGTCGGCCGTACGAGAGCAGAATACTTATAATTTTAGGCGCCAAAAGCTTTCAAGCTTCCCGCTCACATCGAAATATCACGCGCCCGAAAGTTTAGCCCTGTGATATTCCTGTTTTACCCCTGCCACATGAACGGAAAAGGGCTGCTTTGGTAACTCCATTGTTTTCCCCTCTTTGCCCCCAACATTCTTCCCCAGAGCCCCTCCCCTTGCCCTCCGCGACCCCCCAACCACGGCAAGCCGCCGAATCTAGTCCTCCGCCGCAGCGGTGGACCTCACACCCCGCCGGATCTACCTTCCACACCTTGGAACCCCCAACTGCCAACTCACCACTTCACCGGAGCTGCTTCAGCGACTGGCTTGTCCACCGCTCTAGATCTCCTTGACCGCCATCATGGTCCACCGCACCGGATCTGCTTAACCGGCGCCCTCGTCCACCACAACGTAGGCCCTTCACTGACTCCCTCATCCGCCCCTTCGCTGGCCCTTCATACAAGCCCTCGTCCTCGGCAACAGATCCGCCTCACCGAAAGCACTGTACAACGCGCCCGCCGAAGCCTTCGTCCACTACACCGGACCCGCTCCACGGACGCCATATTCAACTCCATCGGCCCTGCTTTACCGATGCCGCAGCCTCATCAGGTTATTTCGATTTATACTCCTTCGGTTTTTCTCTTTATCGTGCAACTGTTCACTTACCACAGATGAGCTTTCTTGTATGTCGACAGGCGCCGCAACCATAGCACCGGAGCCGCTTCAGCGACGGTGATAGCCGGCCCAAACTCAACCGCAACACGAGCACCATCGATGATCCTTAGCTATCAAGTATGACAACGATACCCATACGCCGCCGAGAATCAGGTACTATCATCCAACGACCGACGCCTACGTTCACTTTCCTAGCATAAGCACCGCACCTTTGAATTTCTTCAGGGCATCATTCAGTTTTTCATGAGACGCGTTATTCTGCTTGCACCTGTAGGGCCATACTTCTAGCAATGAACATGCTACATCTGCTAAATTACATACCAATGCACATATAGTTAATATGCTTTAGTTTTGTTCTGATGCCACCTGTTGGTTCCATCAGACTGGTTATTGTTCTCTATGCTTAATTACACATCAGCAAACTAGCATGTGGTTCCGCTGCTTTTTGTTCGTTTTACCCTACATTTTCTGATGCTAGCTACTACATCACTGCTCCGAGCCTCTATTCATTACTCCCTCCGTCCCATAATATAAGAACGTTTTTAACACTAGTGTAGTGTTAAAAACATTCTTATATTTTGGGACAGAGGGAGTACTTGTTTGTGTGTTCTTGATCTTCCCAAGTTGCATGGCTAATTTGATGCTTCTATTAATTATGGAGCTGCCAACCCCATCAAGCAAAATATTTGTTCTTTTGGGGCTGGCACCTCGAACAAGCATAAAAATAGAGGGAAGCAGATATATTGTCGTGTATGCACACACCCTTCTTTCATTAGTTTAGATGAACCATTGATGATCAGTTCGGACCAGTGCATGCAATTAAAATTAATTTTATCTAAATAGATGGTGCAGAATAAACTACAACAACTAGATTTGCAACCACGGGATGCTGACAATATTTTCAAAGAACATTGCAACAGCAGCTAGGCTTCACAGCAACATATGGTAAGCCAATGTGTTTTAGTACATGTGAAATGTATGCGAGTGGGCTGCTTTCTTGGCTTGTGCCCTCAACGTGTAATCCTACCGAATTACAAATAGTTCAGTTGTCTGCTTTGCTGTATTGCTTGATTCGAATGCTTGTTTGTTGTTACGCTATACCTGAGTTGGCCAATATGTCAGCAGTGCCTGCTGTACTATCGTAAAGAAATGCATGCCTAATTCATTTGAGTCCTTAACTTTTCCTCTCAACTTCATCACAAGACTGTCTTCTTAGTTTATATGAGGCCACACTGTTAAGTGCTTTCTCAGATTATTTCAACTGCTTAGATGCCATGGCAACTTAAATATATCGGTTGTACACTCCCTTTCAACTAGGGATGTCAACTGGGTCCCGTTTAATCCCGATTAAAGTCCTCTAGTGGTATGATAGTTCAGAAGAGTTTTTTTTGAGGAAAATGAACTAGGGAGGTAGCAAAAACTAAATAGATGGGACTGGCGGATGTCGTTTATTTTCCACTTACATCCCTAGTTTCATCTTACCATTTTAATTTCTTTTCGGCTGATGGTGCTTTGAACCATTCAAATATAGTTTGCCATGCTCGGCAATAATTCGTTCGTCGTTTACCATGTAAGCTTACTGCCTGGATCATACGATAACTATCTCTTACTTGTGTCCAGCGGAAACCTTTCAGGATGCCGTTCACACTAGGACACAATGTACAACCCCAGAATCTATTTGTGGAAGCAGTGCGCCATCCATGTTACCAGATGGTAGCAGTTTAGAGGCAACACCGCCGGAGAGCAGTCTGAGCACAGATATTATAGTGCTTGAGGCTCTACTAGAGGTAGAAAGAGATGGTGTGGCTGCCATGAATGAGGTAATCTTTATCTTGAGGCTGGAAATTACGGAATTAGCGGCACACATTATGCAAGCAACCCAAGAATTGGAGGAAGTAAGAATGTTGCATTTGAAGACGGAGGAGGTCCTGCTGTTTCTGCTATCTGAAGCCCAAGGTAATCCCGGTTCTTCTTTAGATACCAGTTGAAATTGTCATTAGATTATTGTACTTGCATGTTGTGTCATGTCTCTGAATGGATTATGTTGCAAGACCCCCTATGTTGTCCGGAATTCCATGTTGTCCATGTGTTGTAATGATCCGAATTTTTTAGGCGAGGTAATCCTCAGTACTTGTATGATTGACATAAGGTGAACTGTTTTTCATGTGAGCATATTGTATTGGATGAAATAACTGTTTGAATCAGAGTGTATCCAACCTACTGAATTTGAAGATCACGACATTTCTAAGTCATAATCATATATAAAGGTGGAATAAATCTTTGTTGTGGTGTTGAAGAAATAAATAACAAAATGTATAATTATCTATGGATATTCGTAATCGAATACAAATTGGATTTGAATTTAGTTTGCCAGGTCCCAGGGCAAACGTGAATGCTAATTCTCCAAAGTTTTGAATGAAGCGGCTAAACACCCACTAAAATCTGTGGGCTGCCCGAAGCAAGTGTTTCCGAGATGGACATTACTGTCTACCCCTGACACTGAGTACATCCTTATCGACCGGATTTACACTGCTGTCGATAGGGGTAGACTAGTAACTTCAATCAGATGTGACACGACGGCCTCTGAGCCCATTCAGACACGGTGGGCGCCAAACGTGGGCGGCAAAACACATTTGATTCAAGCTCGTCCGAAAGACATGTGTCTCTTCCTCCATTTCCCCATTCATACACGGTGGGCGGCAAAACAAACTCTCCTCATCCGAAATCGATGTAGGCTAATATTTTAAATAGGGCAGATGTGTAACTTCCATCAGGCGTGACACAACCGCCCTACCTGTCAGCCCTGTTCATACACTGTGGGCGCCAACCGTGGGCGGCAAAACACCCTCTCCTCGCTCGAAATAGTTACCGGCAAATATTTGGGAGATGCGAGATTACCGTGCTATCCCCAACCGACGCGATGTCCGAAATTTTAAACGGGGGATAAGTTCGTAACTTTCCCCCATTTCAGAGAAGCGCGTCCCAAAGTTTGAGATCCCCCCCTCCCCTCCATTTCCCCATTCATACACCATCGACAACACGACAACTTCCGCACTGCGTCCAACCTCCTTCGTCCGCCACCCCATCCTCCACCTTGCCGGAGCCGCTACCCCTACCCCGTCGTCCACTTCAAGAGATGAACGTCTCTCATCCACGACGCTGGACCAGGATCCTTTCAATGCCTCCTCTCGCTTCATCGGCGTCATCGTCCACCTTGCCGTTGCCGCTCCTACGACCGCCTCGTCCACGGCAACAGGATATATCCCCCGACCCGGCCGTCTGCCGTCTAAAGTCTTCTTTCCCGCCGCCGACAGCCATCGCACCCGCAGCACCCTCAACGTATCAGCATAGGCCTACACGGAATCGCAAGAGAGGTGGTACTCTTCCATATGTGCTTAAGTTATTGATCTCACCCAGAAAATAGATCGTAATTTGTTTACTGTACTTTTCTTGTCCGTACCAAATCGTAGTGGCTAGTTGAAAGCAAACATTGGTTGCGAAGTAGCTTTGTCCGGTTTGCACCTTCAGATCCGCCATGGCACGGGCACTATACTCGTAAAGCTTATGGTTTCCCCCCTTTATATTCACTACCATCATCGTAGGTGCTTCATGTCGTGCTAGCACTGCTCCTCAAGACCTCAACCCAAAGATTACGTGTTGAAATACGAATCTGATATGATGCTCATATCACTAAAACAGAGAACGTTTAATTGGTCACCTAATGTTCCTATATTCGTTTCGAAAAGCATGTGCGCCACCCACTGGTCCAGCTAGTTTCACTTTCCTGATTTTTCTCTTGATGCTTAGGGTTTTCCCCTTTTATCTACTCTACTATGATCTGCGTAGGTGCTTTCTGTTGTACTGGCATTACTCCACCCTTCAAGCTAAACAACACAACACTCAGAATTCAAAAGCTTCGTTGTTCAAATATGATTGTGATATGATACTGATATTAGTTAACCGACACATTTAATTGGTTAGCTAAAGGTCCCACTTGAGTTTCCAAATGCATGTCGTGACATATAGAGAGACAGCATAATTGCATTTCTTTGTCACTTGTTGACCGTACTTTCTTGTCCATACCAAATCTTAGTTGTTATTTCAAAGCAAACGTCGGTTGCTAACTACCCTTTGCACGGTTTGCAGCTTCAGATTTGCCATCCCACTGCCACGATCAACACTGTACTCATCATGCTTATGTTTTCCCCATTTTATGATGACCACAATCAGCCTACGTGGTTCGTGTCATAATAGCACTGCTCCACCCATCGAGCTAAACAAGCTTAGTTGTACAAATTCATATCTGATATTATTGCCGATATTAGTAAAACTGAGAGATGTTTAATTGGTGAGCTAAATGTTCCTACTTTAGTTTCGAAATGCATGTGAGCCACATATGGAGAGACCAGAAAGAATAGTATTTCTCTGTGCGCTCTGGTTCATCATGGGTGGCCAACCGACATTGTATTGAAAGACTTGTAATATCTTCAATCTGCTTGCTCTTCTGCTCTTCTTTAAGATGATACTCTTCTCTTGCGGTCGACTGGTCAGGTCGAGTTGTTCTCCCTTAGTATATTTTGAATCTGTCAGGTCAGGTTGACTTGTTCTTCTTTACTATATGTTGAAGCTATCATCTGCGAAGTGTCATCATATCTGGAGCTCTCATATTTTGAGTAGTAGGCCACATTATATTAATGCACACAACAAATTACAGCATGCATGGCATCTTTTAAAAGAATTACAGAGATAGCACAAATGGGTTTACAGGGAGGCAGTATTGGATTAGAATCACTTCTGCATTACAAAGAAAATCTCACTTGTTTTTATGTTTTCATGCATGTCAGATATTGAACATTATCAAAATGAATATGAGAATGGGCGCACGAGAGGAATATTGTGGAACGATCCACTGGCTAACAAACTTGGCATGGTGGAGGATGGCCTATCTTATTCACCCATCAAGGTGCTTGCTCTAGCTTTGCAAAGTTGTATTAGTCGCACATATTTTGCATCTTACCTCTTGCATTACTTCTACTTTGTTACACCATCTGCTTAGTTTAAGTATCATATATGCCATACCTATCCATTTTCTGTACCTATTCCATGTGTCGTCACACTATGTTTTTCCAGTCAAATGTTGTTCTTTCGTAATAGATGTCCAAAAGGAAGAGGGTGAGTGCATATCCTCAAGGAGTACAAACTAGGTATTTGGAAAAGGTAGTGATACCAGTTAAATCAGATAGATCAGCAGCCACAGAAAACACAGGCCCAACTGTACCACACTTTACCCCTACTCCAGTGGCCAAACCCCTATTAGAACTGATGGGAGCCCAGCGTCAGGTACTGTCTATGATATCAATTCAAAATTTGAACTCCTAAATTTTTGCTTGTGCCTTACCTTCTCTCTTGTATGAAAACTAATTTTAGATGAATCTCCTTGCTCAAAGGATCATACGATCTCAAAACAATAATGGGCTCTGCATTGCTCTCGTCAGTACCTCTCTCCCTTTTGCCTTGTAACACTGTACTTAATTAATTGCTATTTGATTATGTATCATCAGTCTGCACCTGAGCTTCATTATCCTCTATTTCTTCCAATATTATTTGATCTATATTTACTCTTTGCAAAATGTAGAATAATGGCAACGCTTATAAAGAATTTTCTTTGGGGAATTTATTGAATTATCCTTCCATCAACATGGAGAAGGGCTTTGTCCAGCCCGTGTTAACATGTAATGTAAGTTCATCCTTCTCAAGCCTTCAAACTTTGTTCTAGTATAGATTTGGATAGGCATCATTTCCTCCACTGCTGTTTGCTTTGCTGTTTACATTTGATTGGATGTTTGCAACAACTACCAGTTTCAAATTGTAGTTGTAAAAATATGTTCCTTATGCAGTATAGATCCATTTATTTGCTTATATAATTGTGAAACCTGTTACGTGTCTCCTTGTTTCTCTTTCAGAGTCGTATCTCTTACGCCAGGCAGAACTTTAGGGAAGATAGTGAGCCAAACCATCTTGTGGACAGCAAGATGACCCCAAGGTCCTGTCTTGATGAAGACAGTGAGTTGAAGCTACTCACCAGCAGGTGTGAGACAACCTCTGTGCAGTCGCTGCCTCAATCAGTTCGACTTCTTCAGTCTCAACTTAAAGCGGAAAGGCTTGCTTCAGCTCAGCTCTGACTTGAAGTCAAAGATGCAATGAAGATGTCAGAGGACTGCCGTGCGCACCATCAAGCCTTAAATCTAGTGTTGATGCATCTATTGTTGACACAACTGAGGTCTACTCAGCTTCTTCAGCTGTTTGGGGGGCCCTTCCTGGCCAGGCCTAGTGCCTTCTGAAGTGCTCTCAGTTTTGTATATTCTTTTTTCGGCACGTTTATTTGCACTATGGCGAACTTTGATGCCCAGTGGATGTAATATGTGATAGCCGTGATAGCCTAGCGTAAGTTGCTTGCTTATTTATTTCCTTGTTGTCTTGTTTATTTGTTTGCTTGTAGTCATTGCAGTTCTTTTTTCGCGGTTTCCTAGTGGCTGCAATAACCTATTTTTTAAAACTAGGCTACAATAACCATGGGCTAATATTTACTGTAGTGACACTGGGCCTCCTACGGGCCGTAGAAACAGTGGGCCTTCTACGGGCCGTAGAAACAATGGGCCTTCTAAGGGCCGTAGAAACAATGGGATTTCTATGGGCCGTATCATAAATGGGCCCTATACGGGCAGTATGATAACATGGGCTAATAACAAGCCGCATTATGGCCGTAAACGGGCTAGAGTTGGAATCGTCCGTTCATGGGCCGACCATAACGGGCCATCGTTAATAGGCCGTATTTCATGACACTATGAAAACGGCCCAACATATTAACGGACCACAAACGGGCCGACTGTAACCACAGGCTGAATTTGGCCCACAAGCAGAAAATGACAGTAATGGGCCGTAAGTAAACGAATGCTGGAAATGAGCCCAAGAATAAATGGGCTCCGAGAAGGCCGAAAGATAACATGGGCTGGAAATGGCCCAACGGAATAACGGGCCGTTAATGGGTATAAAGTGATACATTGTTCATTACGGGCCAGTTTCTCCACGGGCCGTTAATGGGTGTAAAGTGATACATTGTTCATTACGGGCCAGTTTCACCACGGGCCGTTAATAGGCCAAGAGTTACGTAGGGCCTCATATGGGCCGAAAGACGTCATGGGCCATACATGGGCCAGAAGTGAAAACGGGCTGGAATCATATTGGGTGGCCCAGATGATGCTACTAGGCCTAATTCGGATAGGGCGTAATGGGCCTTGGCTTAGCGGGCTGTAAATGGGCTATATGCGAACAGGCCGTTAACAGGCTTTCCATGGTCCGGCCCGCCACATTTTGACCAAGTCAAACATGCCGGCCTTTTCATAGGAATGGGCCTCTGTTGGGCCGTGCCACATGTCGATGTATCATAGGCGCCTTCCGTCCAATGAGTGGATGACATCTGTCCCAACGATGAGCAGACACGTGTTTTCTCCAGCAAATGATGATTTTACACGTGGAAAATCCCCATTGGTTGGGGCTGTTAACGGGTTATCGGATCCAAAACCCGACCCGATAGCTTAACGGCGTTCCGTTACGGTGGATGCCACGTGTCGGTCACCCTTGACGAAAGCACTTCTGTGACGCGCGATTTATCGTCATGGAAGTGGACACTTCCGTGATGATAATTTTGCTAATGTCATGGAACACTTCTACGACAGCACACGTATGACTATCTTGATTCAGTCATAAATTTGTCATGGATGTACATGCATGACAAAAAACGCGACCTACTGTGACAAACACGTATCATCACGGAAGTGTTTTTTTTGTAGTGCCAGCGGGTGCTTTTTAGTAAGAAGGGTGATGACTCAACATAAAAGTAAATAGATAGGCCCTTCGCAGAGGGAAGCAGGGATTTGTAGAGGTGCCAGAGCTTGATTTGAAAATAGAGATTGAATAACATTTTGAGCGGCATACTTTCACTATCAACGCAACAACTATGAGATGGCTGTATCTTCCATACTACATGCATTATAGGCGGTTCCCAAACAGAATGGTAAAGGTTTATACTCCCCAACCACCAACAAGCATCAATCCATGGCTTGCTCGAAACAATGAGTGCCTCCAACTAACAACAGCCCTGGGGGAGTTTTGTTTAATTATTTTGATTTGCTTTGATCTTTTTGGATCATGGGACTGGGCATCCCGGTTACTAGCCCTTTCTCGTGAGTGAGGAGCGGAGTCCACTCCTCTTGAGAATAACCCACCTAGCATGGAAGATATATGCAGCCCTAGTTGAAACATGAGCTTCTCGAGCATACAAAACAGAATTTCATTTGAAGGTTTGGAGTTTGGCACATACAAATTTACTTGGAACGGCAGGTAAATACCGCATATAGGAAGGTACAGTGGACTCATATGGAACAACTTGGGGTTTAAGGAGTTTGGATGCACAAGCAGTATTCCCGCTTAGTACAGGTGAATGCTAGCAAAAGACTGGGAAGCGACCAACTGAGAGAGTGACAACAGTCATAAACATGCATTAGAATTAATTCACACCGAGTACAAGCATGAGTACGATATAATCCACCATGAACATAAATATCATAAAGCTATGTTGATTTGTTTCAACTACATGCGTGAACATGTGGCAAGTTGAGTCACTCAATTTATTCAAAGGAGGATACCATCCCATCATACCACATCATAATCATTCTAATAGCATGTTGGCATGCAAGGTAAACCATTATAACTCATAGCTAATCAAGCATGGCACAAGCAACTATAATCTCTAAATGTCATTGCAAATATGTTTACTTCATAATAAGCTGAATCAGAAATGATGAACTCATCATATTTACAAAAACAAGAGAGGTCGAGTTCATACCAGCTTTTCTCATCTCAATAAGTCCATCATATATCGTCATTATTGCCTTTCGCTTGCACGACCGAATGATGTGTATAATAATAATAGTGCACGCGCATTGGACTAAGCTGGAATCTGCAAGCATTCAACTCAAAAGAGAAGACAAGGTAATATAGGCTCTAAGTTAAATAAACAATCATGCATATGAGAACCACTAAACATTTTCAATATGGTCTTCTCGACCCCCAAAGGAAAGAAAAGAAAATAAAACTATTTACACGGGAAAGCTCCCAACAAGTAAGAAGAAGAATGAGAAATATTTTTGGGTTTTCATTTTAATTCTACTACAAGCATGGAAATTAAACTAACTATTTTTTTTTGTTTTTCTTAAGGTTTATCAAACACACAAGAAGAAAACTAGAAAAAGAAATTTAAACTAACATGGATAATACAATGAAAGAGTATAAGCACCGACGACTAGCGTGTGATCATGAATGTAAAGTCAGTGAGAAATACGTACTACCCCAAGCTTAGGCTTTTGGCCTAAGTTGGTCTAATACCAAGGACCACTGCTACTCTCCCTGGTGTTCTGGGAGGTGTAATCAGGATACCACTGGCTGGTCATCTCCGAATCCCACTGGAAAGATGATGCACGATAAGGGTCCAGTTCAGGTTTCGGCTCAGGTTCAGGTTTTGGAGTGAAAGCTTGGGCTCGATGAGTGTACACCGCGTCCGGTGTAACAAGAAAATTATCTGCAGTCAAATCAAACAACAGAGGCGTAGGAAAAATAATAGTCTCATTGTGCTTCTTATTAAACCTAAGGTTATACAAGAGCATCCTCTCTTCGTTGTCAACAATAAACTTGTGGGCTACCATGCTCTTGTAATCTAAAATTTGAGGAGGCAATTTTGTCTCCTCTTTCTCATGGTGCCTAATAGGTATCTGAAAAATGTCTAGCAAGACGTGAAGCATAGATACCTCCAAATATGGGGCCTTTTGTACGATTCAGGCCTAGCCGTTTAGCAATGATGACACCCATACTAAAACTATTATCTCCAAGCAAGGCATGTTGAAGGATGATAATGTCAGGAACACTAAAGTTTCCACTATTTCCACGACCAATCAAGCATCTACTAGCAAATATGGCAAAAGTAGCGTAAAACAGGAAAATGTATGCTAGAGATTTTCGCCTCGGAACCCTTCTTTGGCTCCTCTACAGCTATAGTGTTAACAAAGCCATCCACATCTTTACGATGGGGTTCCTCTAATTCTCCCTCATAGGGTATCCTACACACCGCGCAAAAATTATGTAAAGACATTTCTCTGAATTCATCATACAAATGAAATGATACTGAAGGTGGTGATTTCTTAGGATAATAATAAAAGTTTTGCACGAAAGTATTGGTGAGTAAGAGATACTAATCGATCTGGTCATTGATGAAACCGGTGAGGCCTGCATTCTCGATCAAAGAATAAAAATCTTCATGAATTCCATCTTCTTTCAAGAAATCATCGCATGGCCATTCACACGACCGCACTTCTGCTAAGCGAGGAAGATTATACTTGGCTTTTTCCTTCTCTTTAGCTTGTTTTTCCTGAGAGCCTTGGCTAGAAGAGCCCCTCAAAAGTTTCCTTAACATTTTCTGAAAATTTCTGAAATTTTAGTAACTTCAAAATAAAAGTGAATAAAACTGAACAAGATTGGTAGCAACTACTCCTACAAGTGCCTAGAGCCTATATCATGCATTAGAATTGCTTGGGACCTCATAAATTTAACATGCAAGCTCAAGAACATGGTCACCTATGCAGCAAAATTTTGCAATGAATAAAGCACTAGAACAAAAAATAATTGGATCAATGGAGGAGTCACATACCAAGCAACAATCTCCCAAAGCTGTTTTGTAAATGGAGCTTTGAGCAAGGAGACCGAAAATCGCAGCAAAACGAGCTAGAACTCGTGCTTGAGCTGGATGGGGATTTTTTGGGTAGCAGATGAAGTGTGTGGGTGCTGACATAAGTGGAGGGGGGCCACCAGGGGCCCACGAGACAGGGGGGCGCGCCCTCCACTCTCGTGGCCTGGTGCTTGACCCTCCTGCAGTGTTTTTAGTGCCTAAAATCCTCAAATATTCCATAAAAAATCATACTAAAATTGCAGGGCATTTGGAGCACTTTTATTTTCGGGATATTTTTTTAATGCACGGATAGTCCAGAAAACAGACATATAATACTATTTTTGCTTTATTTATTCTAAATAACAGAAAGGAAAAAGAGGGTACAGAAGGTTGTGCCTTCTAGTTTCATCCATCTCGTGATCATCAAAATGAATCCACTAACAAGGTTGATCAAGTCTTGTTAACAAACTCATTCCCAATAACACGAAACCGGAGAAATTTCGAACAACACTAAGTTACCTCAACGGGGATATGAAAATACCCAACAATAAGAATATCATACTTTTTCTTGACAGTAGGGAGAGGAAATTCAAAACCTCCAATAATAATAGTTGGAACTTTTCCAATAGAATTGATGCTATGAACTTGAGATTGTTTCCTCGGAAAGTGTATCGTATGCTCATTACCATTAACATGAAAAGTGACATTGCCTTTGTTGCAATCAATAACAGCCCCTACAGTATTAATAAAAGGTCTACCAAGGATAATCGACATACTATCGTCCTTGGGAATATCAAGAATAACAAAGTCCGTTAAGATAGTGACATTTGCAACCACAACAGGCACATCCTCACAAATACCGACAGGTATAGTAGTTGATTTATCGGCCATTTGCAAAGATATTTCAGTAGGTGTCAACTTATTCAATTCAAGTCTACGATATAAAGAGAGAGGCATAACACTAACACCGGCTCCAAGATCACATAAAGCAGTTCTAATATAATTTCTTTTAATGGAGCATGGTATAGTTGGTACACCCGGATCTCCAAGTTTCTTTGGTATTCCACCCTTAAAAGTGTAATTAGCAAGCATGGTGGAAATTTCAGCTTCCGGTATCTTTCTTTTGTTTGTGATGATATCCTTCATATATTTAGCATAATGATTTACTTTAAGCATATCAGTTAAGCGCATACGTAAGAAAATAGGTCTAATCATTTCAGCAAAGCGCTCAAAATCCTCATCATCCTTTGTCTTGGATGGTTTAGGAGGAAAGGGCATGGGTTTCTGAACCCATGGTTCTCTTTCTTTACCGTGCTTCCTAGCAACAAAATATCTCTTATCATAATGTTGATTCTTTGATTGTGGGTTATCAAGATCAACAGCAGGTTCAGTTTCTACATCATTGTTTTTGCTAGGTTGAGCATTAACATGAACATTATCATTAACATTATCACTAGGTTCATGTTCATCACCTGATTGAGTTTCAGCATCAGAAATAGAAATATCATTGGGATTCTCAGGTGTGTCTACAGTAGGTTCACTAGAAGCATGCAAAGTCCTGTCGTTTTTCTTTTTCTTCTTTTTGGAAGAACTAGGTGCCTCTAAATTGTTTCTCTGAGAATCCTGCTCGATCCTCTTAGGGTGGCCTTCAGGATACAAAGGTTCCTGAGTCATTATACCAGTTCTAGTAGCCACTCTAACAGCAAAGTCATTTCTATTATTTAAGTCATCAAGTAAATCATTTTGAGCTTTAAGTACTTGCTCAGCTTGAGTAGCAACCATAGAAGCATATTTGCTAATGAGTTTGAGTTAACCTTTAACTCTAGCCATATTATCGCTTACGCGTCCTATCTCGAAAGCATTATTCTTTAACTCTCTACCAACATAAGCATTAAAACTTTCTTGTCTAGCTATAAAGTCATCAAATTCATCTAAGCATGGGCTATGAAATTTAGTAGAGGGGATTTCAACTTTATCATATCTATAGAGAGAATTTACCTTTACTACCTGTGTCGGGTTATCAAGACAATGTGGTTCTTCAACAAGCGGTATATTAAGACCATGTATTTCTTCAATAGGTGGTAAATTCTTAACATCTTCAGCTTTAATACCTTTTTCTTTCATTGATTTCTTTGCCTCTTGCATATCTTCAGGACTGAGAAATAAAACACCTCTCTTCTTCAAAGTGGGTCTAGGAATAGGCTCAGGAGTTGGTTTAATTGGTTCAGGAATTGGCTCAGGAAGAGTCCAGTTATTTTCATTAGTCAACATATTATTCAATAGTAATTCATCTTCGTCGACTGTTCTTTCCCTGAAAACACAACCAACACAACTATCCAAGTAGTCCTTGGAAGCATCGGTTAGTCCATTATAAAAGATATCTAGTATTTCATTTTTCTTAAGAGGATGATCGGGCAAAGCATTAAGTAATCGGAGAAGCCTCCCCCAAGCTTGTGGGAGACTCTCTTCTTTGATTTGCACAAAATTATATATTTCCCGCAAGGCAGCTTGTTTCTTATGAGCAGGGAAATATTTAGCAGAGAAGTAATAAATCATATCCTGGGGACTACGCACACAACTAGGAGCAAGAGAATTATACCAAGTCTTAGCATCACCCTTTAATGAAAACGGAAATATCTTAAGGATATAAAAATAGCGAGATTTATCATCATGAGTAAACAGGGTAGCTATATCATTCAACTTGGTAAGATGTGCCACAACAGTTTCAGAGTCAAGGCCATAAAAAGGATCATATTCAACTAAAGTAATAATCTCAGGATCAGCAGTGAATTCATAATCCTTATCAGTAACACAGATAGGTGAAGTAGCAAAAGTGGGGTCAGGTTTCATTCTAGCATTAAGAGACCGCTCTTCCATTTAGCTAATAATTTCTTAAGATCATATCTATCATTGCAAGCAAAGATAGCTCTAGCAGCTTCTTCATTCATAACATAACCCTCAGGAACAACAAGCAATTCATAATCATTGGGAGAATTTTCATCATCACTAGCATCAATAATAGCATCTTCAATAATTTCATTCCCCCTAACTCTAGCAAGTTGTTCATCAAGAAATTCACCTAATGGCAAAGTAGTACCACGCACAGAAGTAGTTTCATCATAAGTATCATGCATAGCAGAAGTGGCATCATCAATAACATGCAACATATCAGAATTCATAGCAGTAGCAGGTTTAGGTGTTGCAAGCTTACTCAAAACAGAAGGAGAATCTAGTGCAGAGCTAGATGGCAGTCCCTTACCTCCCCTCGTAGTTGAGGGATAGATCGTAGTTTTTGCATCTTTCAAGTTCTTCATAGTGATCAACAGATATAAATCCCAAGTGACTCAGAGAATAGAGCTATGCTCCCTGGCAACGGCGCCAGAAATTAGTCTTGATAACCCACAAGTGTAGGGGATCGCAACAGCTTTCGAGGGTAAAGTATTCAACCCAAATTTATTGATTCGACACAAGGGGAGCCATAGGATATTCTTGAGTATTAGCAGTTGAGTTGTCAATTCAACCACACCTGGATAACTTAGTATCTGCAGCAAAGTATTTAGTAGCAAAGTAGTATGATAATAAAGGTAACGATAACAAAAGCAATGTTTTTGGGTTTTGTAGTAGTTGTAACAGTAGCAACGGAAAAGTAAATAAGCGAAGAACAATATGTGAAAAGCTCATAGGCAATGGATCAGTGATGGATAATTATGCTGGATGCGATTCCTCATGTAATAGCTATAACATAGGGTGACACAGAACTAGCTCCAGTTCATCAATGTAATGTAGGCATGTATTCCGTATATAGTCATACGTGCTTATGGAAAAGAACTTGCATGACATCTTTTGTCCTACCCTCCCGTGGCAGCGGGGTCCTAGCGGAAAATAAGGGATATTAAGGCCTCCTTTTAATAGAGAACCGGAACAAAGCATTAGGAGATAGTGAATACATGAACTCCTCAAACTACGGTCATCTCCGAGAAGTATCCCGATTATTGTCACTTTGGGGTTGTCGGATCATAACACATAATAGGTGACTATGGACTTGCAAGATAGGATCAAGAACACACATATATTCATGAAAACATAATAGGTTCAGATCTGAAATCATGGCACTCGGGCCCTAGTGACAAGTAATAAGCATAGCAAAGTCATAGCAACATCAATCTCAGAACATAGTGGATACTAGGGATCAAACCCTAACAAAACTAACTTGATTACATGGTAAATCTCATCCAACCCATCACCGTCTAGCAAGCCTACGATGGAATTACTCACGCACGGCGATGGGCATCTTGAAATTGGTGATGGAGGATGGTTGATGATGACGACGGCGACGAATCCCCCTCTCCGGAGCCCCAAACGGACTCCAAATCAGCCCTCTCGAGAGAGATTAAGGCTTGGCGGTGGCTCTGTATCGTAAAACGCGATGAAACTTTCTCTCCGATTTTTTTCTCCACGAGACGGAATATATGGAGTTGCAGTTGAGGTCGGCGGAGCCTCAGGGGGCCCACGAGACAGGGGGGCACGCCCAGGGGGAGGGGGCACTCCCCCCACCCTTGTGGACAGGGTGTGGCCCCCCTGGTCTTGATTCTTTCGCCAGTATTTTTTACATTTTCCAAAAAGTGCCTCCGTGGATTTTCAGGACAATCTGAGAACTTTTGCTTTCTACACATAAAACAACATCATGGCAGTTCTGCTGAAAACAGTGTCAGTCCGGGTTAGTTTCATTCAAATCATGCAAGTTAGTGTCCAAAACAAGGGCAAAAGTGTTTGGAAAAGTAGATACATTGGAGACGTATCAATGTACTTGCGCAAGGTTTCACGTTCCTTCTCGGGAATGATATGCAAATTGCTTGCCTGGCCATGAGCTTGGTGGCCTCCGGTGAAGGCGCCAACGAACTCACAAATCCGACCAAGAAGAAATGGAATCCGCTGGCAAGTGCATCGACCATGACATAACATTGGGTTTAAGCGCCAACGGGAAGTAATTGGCAAGCACCTTATCATCGCGGGCTTCGGCAGCTTGCATCACGATGGTGTAGATGCCGAGGAACTCTGACGGGTGGGTCTTGCCGTTGTACTTCTCGCCAACGGCAGGCTTGAATGTGTGGTGGGAGGGCAACTTGAGCTGCCGCAGCTCATGGGTAAAGGCTGGGCAACCCACCTCGTAAGGTAGGCCTCCAGGGCCTCCTGGAGCTGGGTGGTCCGTAGTGGGCCCCGCCCCGCCTATCTGACTAGTGGCGTGCATCGCACCGACACTCGATGGTGGTTCGAGTGTCTTCATGGGTTCACTCCCGAAGAACTTGGCGCTGATCGCGGTGGGTCCGCGGGTCGGATGACGCTATCGAGATGTTATCACAAGCGTCATCACGACGGATCGACACCCGTGGCGGCTGGCATGGAGGAGGAGAGTGCATCGTGGCCGCAGCATCGTACCCCCGGTCCTCCCACCACTGGCATGCAGTGGTTCGACGGAGCGCCGGCCTGAGGGCCCCGCTGGTCGTGGCTCATATTTGTTTGCGACGCCGACGAGGCTTCGAATGGTGGCTCTCCACTCGTCGAGTTTTCCCGCAGCAGGAGGAAAATCGAGGAGCAACTGCGCGCACGCGAAAGCTTCTGCTTGTGTGGGCGGTGGTGAAAGTTGCATGGACCGTGACGCGCTCCGACTCCTAACCAAGTTAGAAGGAGCTCTATCACGGCCTGGCTCTACCACGCTGTTCATGTCCCACTCCTTTCGCTGACGTGTGGGACATCCGGCACGTGCCATGTTTGGCACCCTTCGTCATAAGAGTTGAAACGCTAGCATTCATCAGAAATAAAAAATAATTATAAATCGGCAGTGATGCTATTTTTTTTGCGAACCAATCAGCAGTGATACTATACCACGCGGTTTCCTTGCTCCTCGATATCGGAAAGAATACTTTCGTTCGCCAACATGTGGGACGTCGACCATCCTGGTCCACTTGCCATGCACGCAGAACTCCAAGGGATAGTCACCCAGGTCATCGCACCGCAGTAACAATGACAAATGAGCCGTCAAATCATAGGCCCACTTCCCACTTTGAAGTTGCTCGAACGAAGGAACCATCATGACTTCGTTGAATTCCGCTTCTTGAAGAAAACTACTGTACCAGCAGTACTGCTAGCTACAGTATTTACTCCAACAGAGGCCTCCTTTCATTCATAGGATAGGAATATGAAAATCATAGGAAGTGAGATGACATGCATCTCAATTCCTATAGAGAAAGAGATGCCATTTGATGCATAGGATAGGAATTTTTCCACTTAGTCTAGGCTAATGTACTGGTAATTTGCTCTAAAAACTACAGTAGTAACTAGTAGTACTGGTACATGCTCGTACTCAGACACAGACACACACACTAACTACTAGTACTACTACTTCTCACATGCTGGCCAGACGTCGTCGTTCTCCTTCCCGGCTTTGTCGGCGACACCCCACCGTGCTTGGATCTCCGCCGACCTCTCCGCATCAGCGCGTGCGTCCTTTTCTTTCTTGCGGCGGCGGGCCTCTCTTTTCTTGAGTGCTTTCTGACTTTTCCGCTCCCTCTGTGCGGCTTTGGCCGCCTCTTGCTCTACCACCCATTCGGCCTTGGCATCTTCAAATTCCTCCCACATAGTTGTGAGGTTGCGAGCGACGATGAACTTGGCACGGTGGGATGCCATCGCTTCCCTACCATTTTGTGTGCGTTCGTGGGTGGTGAGGAACTCGGCGCGGCGGGATGCCATTGCCGCCTTACCGGTTAGTGTGCGGCACGGTGGCATGAATGACGCTTGGTGAGAGCTCTGGGGTGGAGTGGCTGGACAACCGTATAGTGCATTGGTTTGTCAAGAGCTCAAGGACAGAAGACGAAGCAAATTAGGATTCCCCTTCAATCCTGGTCATTTATTACCGAGTAAAATGCATTGGCAGTCATCAAACTTGTCTTGATAGATCACTTTGATCATTGTATACGAGATATGATGATTATACGGTCGCTGGCTCAGCGTATAGCTCCGTATTTGTATGGTTTACCAGTCAAACAGTCCGCATGCCCCTGAAACGGTCACCATCTCTCCAGAATGTCAATGCCGCATTCACTGGACTTAACTACAGGTGCAATTGTTGTGTCACTGACATGCGGGCCAGACGCCCGTTGGGCCCACATGTCAGTCACCCAAACGCATCTGCAGTTAAGTCAGTGAAGTAGCGTTCGCATTCACGCCCGACGAACCTACTCTGGCGCCGGTTGTCCATCCGTCTGCCGCGGCTCATTGCCATTCGCTCGTTATATTAACTTGAGCCCCAGCTCCCAGCAATAGCCAAAGACCCACACTTATTCTCCTCCGGTCCCTTCCTTCTGCCGGCACCACTTCAACCATGGCCTCGTGGCGCTCCGAAGCTCTCTTGGACGTACTGTCGCAGGAGCATACGAGGGACATCGGCGGCTCTGTTCCGGGCGCGCTCCAAAGCTCTCTTCGATGTACTGTCGCAGGAGCAAACGAAGGAGATCGCCGGCACCCCCCGGGCCGCCCTCCGCCGCCACGACCACGAAGCCGGCGCGCGTGCGCGGGCGCAGCCGACAGCGAGGAAGAGTAGTACACGGTAGGTCGCCGCTGCTCTGGTCCCGGGAAGGCCACCGCTACTCCACTCAGTCGACGCCAAGCTTGGTGGGGTAAACATCGGCAACCGATTAGCCGCTTGACGGCGACATGGAGGCGGAAATCTTCATAACCTTGTGCTCCAGCCGGAGGAGGAGGTTATCGAGGTGGATGAGGAGGAGCCAAAGGCAATGGCCGGCTTTCTCGGGTTCATGGCCGGACTTGGTGGTCGGGCGTCGGCGATCGTTTAGATTAGGTTTACAGTAGGTTTAGTATGGTTTGTGCAAAATATGTAATGAATTTCGTCCAGTTTGTACGAAAAGTTTTCTAAATGTAATGAATTTCATCCGGTTAATTTGAATTTTGCTTTGTTTGCACGAATTTCGTCCAGTTAGTTCATATAGTTGTCGAAAGGTATGCGGGCAGCATCAGATGGCATCCATCAGTGTCCTCGGACAGATGCCGGTGTAAATTTGTGGGCCAGCACTAGAGATGCCCTAACTATCATGCTATAATCGCTAACAATACTCCATTATTTGGCAGGGAACAATTATCCCTCGATCAAAATCAGATCCGCGGTCTTTCGCACTCCTCCCGCGTACGAGTGTAAACTCTTGCTTACATAAAAATGGAGCAAGTGGACGGCACTGTAGCACGTCATATCACTCGAACTAGCCCGCCTAACGAGCGGGAAAGCACCGCCCTCGTCATTTTGTTCTGGACTTCTATCGATCGATCGCGCGAAAATGTTACGCTTTGCAAGTTCTAAAGGAAAAGGCGGCACACTTATGACTCGTACGCATCGCAACCCCGACAATCCGGCTCGCACGCCGCTCACCAAAGGGGACACGCGTTGTCTTGCAATTTCACTGACATGTGGGACCGTAATTGAATAAACCGTCGATAGCCGAAATATAATCGCTCGGCGGGCATCGGCTGAGAAGAGAGAAACGGGGGAGGGAGAAGAGATCGCCCGCCCGCCGCGCACGGACTCCAAGAAATATATGGTGATAATGTGAGGTGGGCCATGCTGGAGTCCGGACTGCTTCCGGAGCCCGCTCTCACCGCCCTGGCCCCTCAAGATGCCAGCTGCCCGCTGCATGCATAGCAAGTAGTCCCCGCTTATGTGGAGGAGAGAGAGGCATTGACAAAGTCAAGGAGTAACAGTGGAGACAATAGCTTTCATAAAAAATAAACAATGAATACTCGTTGCTCGTCCTCTATATCAGAAAGAATACTTTCATTCGCCGACATGTGGGACGTCGACCATCCTGGTCCACCTGCCCTACACAAAATTATCCTGGTCTACCCCGGTCGTATCGCAGGCCCAACCTTTCCCACCGTAAGTTGTTCGGACGAAGGAACCATCATGACTTCGTTGAATTCCACTTCTTCAAGAAAACTTACTGTACCTGAAATACTGCTACCACACGCGAAGACTGGACGGCACTGTACCACGTCATATCACTGAAACCCACTAGGCCAAACTAGCCCTCCTAGGTTATCTATTTTGGAACGGAGGGAGTACGTCTCTGCACTGCTATGATTTTGTGTTGCATGTTCTCTGTACTTTTGCTACGATTTTCCTACCCTATGAACCAAATGAGGCCTGAATGTATGTCGACTATTGTCTGATCGATCACCAAGCCTACAATTTTAGGAGCTAGGGCTATTGGTCGACCGACGAGGGATAAGTATAAGCATACCACGAGCTCATCAGCCCCAACGTTTCTCTTCGGTGAGTGTTTTGCAAGTACTATAGCTCGCACAGTAGCTAGCCTACTAACACCAAGAATCATCAAACAAGCCCTGCTGATATGATAAACAGTTCAAACTTACATCTAAGCAAGCCATATATTACATCAAAAGCTGGTGAGGATACATCTTTTTCCATAACTCGAAGAGGGTTCGCATGATTCATCACATGATTCACTATCAAACAAAAGTAGCAAGATCCGCCCACACAAGATAGTGCACTAGCCCTAAGATGGTTTGATAACACGCATCGTTCTGGTAATTAAACACAGGGCAATGCAAACTACCCTGAAGGATTAGCGCGACCAACTATTTCTTGTCATCGATCTCTCGGGCAATGACCATAGCACGAACAACGGCATGGGAATCGATTTCTGGGGCGATGTCCACAGGACTGACCGTGACATCGGAATCGATCTCTGGGGCGATGTCCACAGGATGGACAGCGGTATCGGAATCGATCTCCGGGGCGATGCCAACAGGATGGGCCACGACATCGGAATCATCAAGGACAACCACCGGCACCTGCACAACAGTAACATATTAGCAAGAACATTGCAAATAATCAAAAAGCAAGCACATTGCAAATTCTCAAAAACCACAACTATGGTAATAAGCCATTATTTTTTACCTTGTGCAGCTCACCGGGGGACCTCATCCCTCCGGGGGCCATCTCCTCGTCCTCGATGGGTACCATCACCTTGCCAGGGGAATACTGCTTCTCAACAGCGACTATCTCCTCAAACTCGGTCTTGAGCCTCACATAGGTGGCAATCAGAGCTCCTGGGGTAGGCACGGTGGGGCCCTTGCTATTCTTCCAACTTTCTTTGAGGAGTTAGACCGCCAACGTCCTCAACTCTTTGCCCAGTGCTTGTTTCTTGGAGTTCTTCGTCTCCATGGGTTGGCCCGCCAACATGGTCAACTCGTTGGTCGGTGCTCGCTTCCTGGAGATCGCTGTCTTCAGTGGGTTGTCCGCCGGCAACTCTTTGCCTAGTGCTCCAGGATCCATCAATGAACTGGCAAACAAAAAGCAATCGAAAGGAAACCACAATCGCAATGAAAATGGGAAAAGAATAGGATGTGAGAATCGGTCGGTGCTTCGCAAAAAGAAGATTATTGGAATGAAAATATAGCAGCATAACTGATTCGCCCACCTTTCCTTCGTCAGTAGAGAAGAAAAATGGCAAAAGTGAGTAGCCTGGAGTGAGATTTTCTTCAAGAAAGGGAAGAAAGGGCTTGAACGAGCGTTCCAATGAAATGATGGTTGCTTCGTCCAGTCCAACTCGGAGGCCACCTTACCACTGCTGGTAAAGGTGTGGGTTTTGTGATATGATGGGTCATGACGGCCACACCGGGGTGACAGGTGAGTCTCGACTGTAGCACCTCGCTGTGATTTGGTGGATGGCACGCGGGCCCAGATGCTTTGAAATGTCATTAACTTGATTTTAGTCTCTTTAGTATTTGGATCCAAGCATGGATGAGGCTAACAAGTTTTAGTCCCACTACTTTTAGTCATGAGACTAAAACGTATCAAAGCACTCTCTCAGGCTGGTCATAGTGGGGAGTAACTTAGACTAGTGTCATGCATATGACACTAGTGTAAGTTACTAGCTCCATAGTGCAAAGTAACATAGTAGTAGTATCATAGATTGCTTCATTTATTATCTCATAGACTCATTTTGCCTCGGAAAGCGCTATGTTACAGTAACATATTATGTTACCACAAGCACCTCTTTCCTCATTAAATACTTGCCACATAAGAAAATTTGTCTTGGGATGTGTTAAGTTACTACCTAAGTTACTCCCACTATGGCTAGCCTCAATATTGTGCACCGCGACCAAGGCGGAGAGGAAAACGAGAGAACTACGTAATTAATGCATGAGTTTACTTAGGGTAGTTTTGTAAAGTACGAGATACATTCCTCCAATCGCAAAATGCCTTGGTTCATGAGATTTGAGATTTGAGCCCTATAAACCGGAAGGGAGGGGGTACTGCACACGGTGTAGTCTAGTCACTTGTTTTTTTTGAGCCGAAGTCTAGTCACTTGTTGAAATCTCTAGAAAGGCAAATACTCCTTTCCAGTTTATAGGTCTATACTACTCCCTCTGTCCAGGTGTGTAAGTCATCTTACGAAAACCAAATAGTCCCAAAACACTTAGGCGCGGTGCATTAACTTCTACCTTGTTTCTTGTTTCTTGACATACGTATCAACCAATAAGAGACGAGAGGTGTGCATGCTTTTAATGACTTGCAATGGCTAGTTCGTTGCATGGAATGCTATTAATTAGCAAATAAACATTGGTGACCCCAGGAGGAAATGGTGCTAAGCGTGTGGACCTATGCAGAATGAGTATCAACCAATGGATAATGGAGTTTAATTGTTAAACAATAGCAATTTTGTCTCATGCAAGAGCCTGGCTAGTACTCCAAGGAACCGCACCACGCGAGCGTTCGCAACTACCACGTTCGGTTTGCACTTGGCTCTTCGCATCTTCGAGAAGACGATTAATGATGTTACTCCTACTTCTACAGTATCGAATCCACTGCTGCATGTCCGTCCACCTCGTGCGGGAGGGATAGCGTGTAGCGAAAGCTTCTACTTACTGCTCCTGCCTTTGCGTCCATGACAGGTGGGCCCAATAGGTGGCTGGACCACCTGTCATGCAGCCAAAGGCAGGTGCAGTTAAGGCACCGGAGCTCAGTCCGCGAGGGAGAGGGCGTCGTAGTAATCAAATTTCTCGAGCTTGTACGAGTTGACGCGACACATCAAAGCACTGCATTCGATAAAACTCTTTTTACACATTTCAAATGGGCTACTTCGTATGTAGGAGTAGACATATTCTGCTTCATATGCACTCCCTCCGTTCCAAAATATAAGTCATTTTAGAGATTTCACTATGAAATGGAGTACATACGAAACAAAATGAGTGAATCTACACTCTAAAATATGTCTATATACATCTGTATGTAGTTTGTAGTGGAATCCCTAAAAAGACTTACATTTAGGAACGGAGGGAGTAGTCACTTGTTGCAATCTCTAAAAAGACTTATATTTGGAAATGGAGGGAGTACAACGCATGCATGCATGCAGTGACTTTCCTTTTGATACTTGCATGTGTTGATTTGATGCACCTTGCCAAATTTTGACTATAAATTTAACTAACCAATTTTTCATGCATGTCACAAAAAATCACGGGGCTGTTTGGATTGTGACTATGTTTGTCTTATGTTGCCACATTATTTTTCCCACACTTGCCACACTTGCCTAACCTGAGTTGCTCAAATTGTTAGACACACTTTGGCTTGCCTAAGGGAATCTTGCCACAATTTTTTGGTCTATGACATGTGTGGTTCACTACTAATAAAAAAAAATTCTTGTCTTAGGTGTGGCTAATAAAAAAGACTTATATTTAGGAATGGAGGGAGTAGAAAATATAAATAATAATGCATGTTGGAGCAACCCACGTTTCCGCTAATTTTAGCCATGGGCTTGTTCACAATTTTTACGAGGGGGTGGTTGTTCATTTAATGGAGGGACTTGTAGTACTGCCAGACTTGAACGATACAAAGTGTGACCTGGCACACCGTAACACCACTTGGAACAAGAGGGTAGCTATCTCAACAAACAATCAACAACTAAAAAAACCGTGACCTGGCATGTAGTATAGTACACAATTTTAAACGATTGTTTTGATGGAGTGAAAAAGGAAAACTACCCCACTACTTATATATAGGTCGGAGCCTCCGCGCTTGCTTGCTAGGGCTGCTCTATTCACACACTCTCATCCTCTCCAGATCTAAACAAGATAGGGGTAGTAACCCTGTCTTTCTCCCTTCAAAAAACACTGGCTTTCTATCCTCACCGCTGGTTACAGATCTGGACGTATCCCCCTTTGCCGGTGAAGGGGAGGAGGGGCAGCGTTTAGGCCGTCGTCAACAGCGAGGGAGGAGACCCACTGCCGGCCGCACCGTTATCTCTGGCCGAGCGCCGGTGCGGGAGGTCCTCCGATCCCTTTGTCGTTGCCTGTGGGTGGATCCGGCCTCCCGCCGCCCACCTATCCACATCCCGACGACCTTCAGGTATATCTTCGTTCGAAACCGCCTTAGCTCTACTTCCCCAACTCGCTACGTCGCTGCATGTGCATCATTTTCTACCTCTCAGCCCCTCTCGATCGGATGGTCCAACGTCACCTATTTTTCTTCTTCTATTGTTAGAGGTAAAGCTACTTCATGGAGTCGAATCTTGTACTCCCTCCGTCCGAAAATACTTGTCATTGAAGTAAAGTGGGGGTGGGGGAATTTAGTATGTACATCGGACTTGGTACAAACAGGAAGGAAAGGGGATGAAAGTAGTACAGACTGGTCATCCAACCGGTCTCTTGGTCGAAAAGGGAAATATAGGGGTAACATTGTACACAGTGGTATGACCAGGACTAGATTTGCTATCCACATATAGGAGTAGGTGGCTAGAGTGAACAAAAATGGGACCAACCCAGATATGTTTCTTGGATGTTTGTTTCTCGGGGCAACAAACTATGAATCACCACTTTATGCCCCTGTTTACGTACATGGTGCTATACTGCTGGTGCACCCACTGTCCCATGCCCTTATACCAAATATTTAGGCTCCGATCGGAATAAAGGGGCAGAAAACATAGGTCTTGATGAAAATAGAGGAATAGGAAAGGAATGTAGGTATAAAACTATGGAACAGCGAACCGGAGGAAACTCTCAAGAGAATGTGTTCGGATGGACTACGAAATGTACATATTTGTTTTTTTAGAGTAGCATGCTTGGCAGTATGATATGCTATTTGTTTAGCTGCACAGTGACTACTCTTGTCCTCACCTCACGTACGACACATAGGTTGATTTTTTTATTCCGGCAAACACAGCACAGCAACCTGTCTAACGCATGGCAGCAAGCGCCTGCCTCGGGCTTCCGCCCAAAAAATGAGCAGTGCGTGGATGTTTCTAATCCGATGGAATCAGTACTACCAGACCAGCTTTCCTATGAAACACTATTCACCTTTCCCATGTTCCGAACGGTTGGAAGGGAAAGAATACGGTAGGAATTATGTTCCTACGAAAATCCTACACTAAACCTGTGAACCGAATGCAGCCTTAGTTGTTCTTAATATAATGTCCCTGGTAAAAATGAAGCCATGCCACTGTTTTTGCCTGTAATTGTTTGAGACTCTGACAAGTTTAGCCAAATGTTTTTGCCTGTAATTGTTTGAGACTCTGACTGTTTCCTCTGTGCCTTTTTCTGCAAACAGGGATATCCAATTCACCTGGTTGCTGTTGTGACCTTTTGGTGCACTGCACAAAACTCTTCTTAAAAGAAGTGACTTTTGTGCTGTTTAACTGGAATGTCAGATGGAACAGTTGGTTCATTTTGGTGGAACTGCACAAAGGGAGATCTGTGTTCCAATCCTCATCATCCATATTGGCGCCATAACCTTCCTTTAGGTAAGAATGATGTTTAATACATGTGTTCATCTCTATTTTCTGACTGCCATGAGAAAATAATGCTATTTTTTACTAGTACACTTATACTCCCTCACTAACAAAACCAATTCTGAATTAGAAGGCCAATCATGTACTTGGTTTCACCAACTGGTGAGGAGAAAGAGAAACATAGCATGAAGAGGAGGAAGAAGAAGAAGAACAGTGCCAAGGCGATCTTGCTGAAGCCAGAGGCCTCAGTCGAGGCTATTCAAGGGCTCCGGCAATGACTACCTTACATGTGAGACGATCCTCCAGGGAGCCCTTCCACTTCTGTTGTCTCACTTAATTAATTAGGAGCACTTAAGTACCACTAATTTATTACTGCCTAATTTTCCTGTTGGAGTTAAACAAATCTTTAGTAGGACCCTATGCTGAATCATGTACGTGTGAATGTTTGTCTATGGAGGTGAATCATGTGGTGGAGCAGGGAGGGAATATTATTAGTGTCGACATAATAGTGCTATTGTTTTGCATGTCAATTTATTGCCATTGGTTCAATGAGGCAATGTTTTGCGTATTGTCCATCATGAATTTGATGCTACTGTTTGAGTAATATGCTAATGTCTTCCTATCCTTTCTCACTAAGCTAATGAAGGTTTCACCTTGTTCCTACTTATGCAAACAGGGATCATGTTGTGCCAATCATACATTTTAGTGCAACTACACAAGACAATACAATGAACTGTATCCCAGCCAGTGCTTTAACTCTGCTGGAAGTTCTTGATAATCTTTCGATATAATCTCAGCACTGGTAAACAAGAGTGATTTCAACCATACATTTGAAGTGCACAAAAATATATACTATTGTGTGATTCTAGTGAGTGCTTTATCATATCTTATGGGACTACATGAATAAGCTTTTTTTCTCAGGTTGGTACGGGCCTAAGGCCTTCATCCATATTAGTTTGCTGTCATCTCTGTTAGTATCGTGCTACTGTCATGAGAAACTCCTTTATCTTTGCACTTTTAAGTTTTGCAACCTATGATAAATGGCAATGCTTTGAGTGTTGAGTTGAGCTAATTGGCACTGATTAAATAAACTAATACCTCTCTTTAAGCAAGACTACTATGTTGCTAACTTTACCCATTAAGATAATGAGGGTGCTTCTATTTGTTAGTGTATGTTTCATCAACTAGTCCCACTATTACAGTAATCTCACTCTCTCAATATATGTGCCAGTAGGGATGCTCGATTTTGGTGGAACTGCACAAAAACTTTGGGTGCTTCATTGCCTCGACAGCTTCCATCCTTTCCTGTCAGTCGCTAATCTTTGCTTGCTTTCTTCCTTTGCTGTCAGTCGCTTGGCTTATCTCGGCTTCCAGTCAAAGGAAATAGTAATTGATATGCTACCTCACACAGGTTGGTACTGGTCTTTATCCTAATTATTGTGCCTGTCATATGTATTGGTAATTTGGTATTGTGCTACTGTTTGCCGATTTCATAAAGGAGTAATTTGGAGCCTGAACTCGCAGGCAAATCATTACATCGGGTGATTTCAGTAGAACTGCAAAAAATGATCAGATGGACAGGTACTTATGCTGCTGCTATGTACTCCAAAGTTCACTCAGACAAGCATCGATGTTGACAAGAAGTGCCTATATTCATTCGAGTATCAACCGACGTCAACCAATTGTCAAACTCCAAGTATTAGGAGAGTGAACGCCAAAAATATTGCTTGGTGCATAGCCCAGAAAAACGCAGTCCAGCCTTTGGTCCCAACTTGTGCCTTTTGGTTATCGACACATATGGTAGCGAACTATATGGCATGGAGTCTAAAGATTCCAGACAAGTTGGTTGACGCGTTTATTCATCTGGGACTTAATCAGTCTGCACGCCAAGGATGCTCCATTTCAGTTGAACTGCACAAAAAATTTGGGTGGTTCATTTTCTCAACCGCCTCCTTTCTCGTCTGCAATGTAGAATTTTGGCGAGATACAGGACCAAGATGAGCCAGTAAACTAGTTGGATGAAAGTAGTGGCCAAGTTGCTCAAACCTCCGTCGACACGAGGCCACTATTTGAGGATAAACATACAAGCAAAGTTCAGATTGTCTGTGCTGCCTCTTATGTACTCGAAAGTTTACTCGTACAAGAACTAATTTTAGCAAGAACTACCTCTGATTGAACACCATTTACCAGTCTGTACCCTAGGTAATTAAAGTTCGTCCATGGATCATATTGGCTATGATCTCAATCATTTGGATGCATAAACATACTGAACATGTGTATATCTGAATCTTTTTGTGAATTATGTATGAATATTGTCATGTGATCTATCAATCATTTGGATGCATAGATATGCTGAGCTTGTGTATATATGAATCTTTTGAGTTGTTGATAGTGAATGTTGGCTATGAATATGAACGTGTCCTGTGAACCTGAGTTTGATATGAATTGCAACAGAACCAGTTAGAACCCTTCTCCTCCTCTCAATCTGCGACTCCACTGCCGCGTTTTCCCATCTCCGAGTCGTTCCCGTCCGGGGCCTCGCCGTCGTCCACTGCCTCGCTGTGTTCGGTGCAGCGTGGTCAACAAACGAGAGTCATCGGAAGAGGACTGTACATGGAGAGCCTGACGGCTGGGACCCATGAGGTCCATGGTCGCACACAAGGAAAGTTCCTCCTTATTAAGCTGAAAAAATGTTTCCTCCACCTGACAGCTGGGACCCACCGGCTGTATCTTCGCACGGAAGGAAGTGCCTCCTTGTTTTTCGAAAAAAATTATTCATCCCGTTGACAGCTGGGACCCGTCAGATTTGGAGACCGACTTGTGGGCCTGCTAAGCGGACATGTACGCACAGCTTTGTCAACTTAATCAACAAATGATTCTAGCAGCTGGACTGTTGGATGTTAATCCAACAGCCGTGCTCCTTCTTCAACCTCTGTTCTTGCTCCTGTCTCCCGTGGGCGGCAGCGAGGCTGTGCTGCCGTGCACCCGAACCAGTGAAGTTTCCCACTCCTCTCCATCTGCGACTCCACTGCCCCGTCTTCCCCATCTCCGGGTCGTTCCAGTTTGGGTGCGCTCGACACGGTGTGGTCAACGTGGTCAACAACCGAGAGTCATCGGAAGATGACTGTACGTGAGAGGCTGACAGTGGGGATGCACCACGCCCATGGACGCATGCATGCAACGGAATGCGGCGAGGTCAACAAGGTCAAGGAACGACTTCCATCGGAAGTATACTGTACGTGGAGAGTCTCAGCTGGGTCCACGGCCGCAGCAAGTAAGTGCCTCCTTATTACGCGGAAAATAATGATTCCTCCAACTGACAGCAGGGACCCACTGGACGGGCTACCGTATTTTGTGAAAAAAACGTTTGCCCCCTGACTGCTGGGACCCACCTGACGGGCCACCGTATTTCGTGAAAAAAGCGTCCCCCCCCCTCGCTGTCAGCTCGGACCCACCGGAAGTGCCTCCTTATTATGCACAAAAAAATGATTACTTCCCCTGCTAGCTGGGACCCACCTTGGTGGGAGCCTGACTTGTGGGCCTACTAGGTTGACAAGGACGAAGGGCTTTGGCAACTTAGTCAATATGAACAATTCTAGCTCCAGTGACCGTACGATGTCCATCCAACGGCCGTAGTGCTTCTTCAACCTCTGGTCTTCTTGCTCCAGCCGCCCAAACCAACGCCGGTCGTGCCTCATGCTCCTGCCTCCCGTGGCCGGCTGTGCTGCCACGAAGGACTCACCGCCCCCTACAATTCCCACCGCTGGCCAGGCCCTGCGGCGACTGCAGCCTCACACCGCAGCCGAACCAGTGAACCCTCGTACTCCTCTCGCGCGGGCTTCCACTACCGCGTCTTCCCCGGCTCCGCGTTGTCCCCTTCCTAGGCCTCGCCGTCGTCCACCGCCGTGGTGCTCTCAGTGCGGCGTGGTCAACGTGGTCAAGGAATGACTTCCATCGGAAGAGTACTGTACGTGGAGAGGCTGACAGCTGGGTCCCCGGCCACAACCCAGTTTTTTGTGATTTGCCAAGTAAGTCGCTTTGTCAGGCCTGTTGGGCTGCAAATCTTTCAAGACGAGGAGAGTTTTCATTCGGCTGGCCGAGAAAATGGCCCATCAGTAATGAGAAATGGGTTGTACATTTTTGAAACACATCAAAGCGGCAATTAGTTTCAAATATCTTTTTTTCATTTCGAGATTTTAAGTTACATTAATTTTTATGCATGGAGAATTTGTTGGATTTTATATTGATATACATTTAGTTTTAAAATCAGTTTGAATGTGAGTCGAAATTTCGGGATTAAAAACAGCTTGGACCGCACTGAAATATGCAAAAATTCGTATAATTTTTTAACCGTGGCCACAATATGGGTTGTAATGCTAACAAAAAGAATATGGGCTCCAAACAAAACCTTAAGAATTAGCAAATGGGCTGTAAATTATTAGAAATAATGGCAGATGGGCTGTATGATGTTTTCCACGGATTTGAGGCTTTCCTAAAAAAAAAGGTTGACGCACAAGCAGTGACTGTTGGATGGCCATCCAATGGCCGTCGTGCTTCTTCAATCCCTGCTCTTCCTGCTCCAGCCGCTCAAACAAGCGCCGACGGGACTGCCTACTCCCTCCTCCCCGCGGCTGGCTGTGCTGCCGCGCAGGCCTCACCGCCCCATCGTACTCCCATTGCTAGCCTAGCCATCCCTCTACTCACCCACACCTGCTGTTATTCTCCGGCGACGGCAGACAAACCAGTAAACCCTCGTTCAGTCGTACTCCCCTCCGCGTGGGAAACAACTGCTGAGTCTTTCCTGCCTCCGTGTCGTTCCCTTCCTAGGCCTCGCCGTCGTCCACCGCCCTGGTGCTCTCGGCGCGGCCTGGTCAACATGGTCAACGACCGACATGCATCTGAAGTGGACTGTACGTGGAGAGGCCGACAGCTGGGTCCACGGCCGCACGCAAGCAAATGCCTCCTTATTATGCGCAAAATAATGATTCCTCCACCTGACATCGGGGACCCACCGAAAGGGCCTCAGTATTTCGCGAAAAAACGTTACCGCCGCTGACAGCTCAGACCCACCAGCTATATCTTCGCACGCAAGGAAGTGCCTCCTTATTACGCACAAAAAAATGAATACTCCACCTGTTAGCTGGGACCTAGTATAGTGGCAGGCTGACTTGTGGGCCTACTAAGTTGATGGGGACGGAGGGCTTTGTCAAATTAGTCAATATGCACGATTCTAGCTCCAGTGACCGTATGATGTCCATCCAACGACCGTAGTGCTTCTTCAACCTCTGGTCTTCTTGCTCCAGCCGCCCAAACCAGCATCGGTCGTGCCTCGTGCTCCTGCCTCCCGTGGCCGGCTGCGATGCGGCGGAGGCCTCACCGCCCCCTACTACTCCCATCGCTGGCCAGGCCATCCCTCTACTCACCCACACCCCCTGTTATTCTGCGGCGACGGCAGCCTCACACCGCAGCGAACCAGTAAACCCTCGTACTCCTCTACGCGTGGGCATCCATTGCTGCGTCTTCCCCGGCTCCGCGTCGTCCCCTTCCTAGGCCTCGCCGTCGTCCACCGCCCTGGTGCTCTCAGCGCGACGAGGTCAATGTGGTCATGGAATGGCTTCCACCGGACGTGGACTATACATGGAGAGGCTGACAGCTGGGTCCACGGCCACAGCAAGGAAGTGCCTCCTTATTACACGCAAAATAATTATTCCTCCACCTGACAGCGGGGACCCACCGGACGGGCCACCATATTTCGCGAAAAAAACGTTTCCCCCCTGACTACTGGGACCCACCAGCTACACCTTCGCATGCAAGGAAGTGCGTCCGGGCAAAAAAAATGATTCGCCCCCGTGACTGCTGGGACCCACCAGCTACATCTTCGCACGCAAGGAAGTGCCTGGCAGTCGGGACCCACCTGGTCGAAGCGTACGTAGTGTTGTCATTCTGGTCGCGAACGTGTACGTACATACTGGTCAATGTAGAGGCGCGCACATGTCGTAGATGTAGAGGCGCGCACGTGTCGTAGTAGAGGCGCGCATGTAGCATGTACACGTATGTACATCGGCGAGGGTGCAAGAAAGAAAATACGGCCACGTACGTACATACGGGCAGGGTCTCGAATGCCTACTCGCGCATACGTACATGGCTGGGTCGGAACGGAGAAACAACATCGTCGTCATGTTCATGGGGAGCCAACCGGCTGGGTCGGAACGGAATGCGTGGTCGTGTTCATCGGGAGGGCTTGGACGGAACAGGCGATGGAACGAGGCCTGGCGTACCGCACAACAGAGGAAACAGCCTTGTCTTCGACCGACCACGTTGTAAACGGGGTCCTGTTGATCGGGAGGGGCCTGGCGTACCGCAAAACGGAGGAAACGGACCTCCTACGGTCGAAACGGGGGTCCTGTTGATCGGGAGGGGTGTGGCGTACCGTAGAACAGACGAAATGGACCTCCTACGGTCGAAACGGGGGTCCTGTTCATCGGGAGGGGTGTGGCATACCGCAAAATGGACGAAACGGACTTGTGTTGGAGCGCTATGGTCGAAACGGGGGGAGGGGTGTGGCGTACCGCAAAACGGGACTCCACGGGATACTGTTCATCTCCATCGTCAACCTCCTCCAGCCTTCACGGGCTACCGTCGACCTCCTCCAGCCTCCACGGGCTCCTATTCATCCAGCCTCCACCGCGCGCTACTCCACCGGCTACTATTCAACCACCCCTCCACGGGCACCCCTCCATCGTCTACTGTTCATCCAGCCCTCCACACCATGGGGTCCTATTCAACCACCCCTCCACGGCCACCCTCCACCATCTATTGTTCATCTAGCCCTCCACACCACGGGTTCCTGTTCATCCAGAGGCAACGCCACCACTCACTGTTCATCGAACCCCCCCCCGCAACACTCACTGTTCATCCTAGAGGCAGCATCGATCGGCTTCAGTTAGCAGTAGTAGCGAAGGAATCGCTCCATCGAGTTCAGTTAACAGCCATCGATCGATCGCTCGGGTTCAGTAACGCGTAGCCTGCAGTGCAATCGCTCGGGTTCAGTTAGAGCCCAACGCCTCACTCGGCTTCAATTAGATCCAACGCCTCGCACACACGCGCGTACGTACGAGAGAAACGCGCATCGCTCCACCCCCGACCTCCCATCGTAACCGGCAACTTCCCGAAAGTTTCCTCCCCCTCGCTTCTACCACGGTTTTTTTCGTCATGGACGGCCCAAAGAATGTCATGCAGCTGCGTCTCCGGCCCACCCAGGATGAAAAGCCCATTTTATGTCATGATTTTTTGTCATAGAAGTAGGAGCCCACCACATCTTTGATGATACCGGGTTTTGTCACAATTATCGTCATAGAAGTGTCATATGTATGACAGGAAAAAAAATTGTTCGGCCCAAAATGTCACGGATGTGTCTTTTTTTTGTAGTGCATAGAGGGTGCACGAGTGGCTCTTGCCCGCGTTAAAGCATATTGGACAGATATGGAGGCCACCATTGTAGCGACCCAGAATCTGGCGGGAGGCCAGGATCCGGCCGAGCACTACTTGGAGCAGGTAACAGAAGGTGCCCGCTTAATAGAGGCGCAGTGCTCGAAGAATGTCTTGTTCGAGTGACAACTCGAATCATTGTAAAAACAATGTTATTTTGATTACAAGGCTATATTTATACTTTTTGCCTGAAAGTATTATTGTGTCTCCTGTGCGGCCATTTTTATTTATATGTGTAATCCGAAAGTTAGCAGTCGTTGGCTTCAGCCCCCACGCATACAATGCGGGGGTGTTCGCGAAAAATATGCATAATCACACTTGATCCAACGTCTTGGTCCATTAAGGAGGTGATCGCACGTCGAACTAGGCAACCGGACTATATAGTTGTAACACTTTTGCTTAGCCATGGGATTTTAACGGTGGGGCTACTATGTAGCCCCTGGTACCTTCGCGTACATCCGAATACGGGCGCCTGTGTACATGACCGGGAAACGGTCCTTCGTTAAGGCGGAGGAATCCTAGAGATTCCGATAAGTCTTCGAGTGGTTGAACAATCTCTCGTTGTACCATGACAGTTAGTTTTTGGCTTTCTCTACTGAGGTGCTCATCCGGAATAACCAGGGCACAATCGCAGTAGTTCTCCTTTGGCCGCCATAGCCGATAAAAATAGAACGTAAGGCGGCAAACCCAAGAGCCGGGCAAACCCAATATTTGACCAAAGACATGATTTGGAACTGATGCATATAAGGCCAAACTCGTGACGCCGAACACTCCCGAAGGTATTCGGACATTATAGCAAAAAATGGGCTGAAGAGCACCCTTTCATTATAAACCTGTATTTCCAGGTATGTGCATTGGTCTGCCATGGCAAAATTCCAATAACGGCAGTATCCTCTGTGGGTATAGTACCCATGGGATATTTGAACAACAAGAGGCAATATAAAAGGTTTACACAGGGGCTTAATCTAAAGAGAAACCTTTGAGCAGGGCCCTGTTGCACGTCTGCGCCGTTGTCTCTGTTGTGCCGTTTCCTGGAAGGGTATCGCACGTATTGTGTCTGTAAAAAAGAAAAACTCGTGTAAAAAGAGTACGACGTAAGCGTGCGATGAAGGATAGAAGTGTAAAGTATTGGCCTGTAAATAAGTTCAGGACAACGGTGGGGTTTTATTAAATATTTATAGCCCCTGGTGTCCTCTATGGGATTACATATACGGCGCCCTGGCTCACTTTTATCCGGGCTGCCGGACTCGTCTAGCCGTGTCTATGGTCTTAACGACCGTTCATGTTTTTGGGTATCGGAGGCCGCTTAGAGTCCGGCCGCTAGAGCCGTCACGGATTCCTCCGCGCGTGAAGAGCGCTCTGTGTTTCCGTTAACAGTGATGACGCCGCGTGGACCGGGCATCTTGAGTGTAAGGTAGGCATAGTGTGGCACTATGTTGAAGCGGGTGAAGGCCGCTCTTCCATGCAATGCATGATAGCCGCTTTGTAAGGGTGCGATGGTGAAGAGTAGTTCTTCGCTTCTGGAGTTGCCTGGGGAGCCAAATGTTACCTCCAATATGACGGAGCCCCTGCCGTAGGCTTCAACGCCTGGTATCACCCCTTCAAAGGTGGTGCTATTTTGGCTAATTCTGGATGGGTCTATCCCCATCCTGCGGATAGTTTCCTGGTATATTAAATTGAGACTACTGCCGCCGTCCATGAGGACGTGGGTGAGATGGCATCCGTTGATTATTGGGTCAAGCACCAAGGCCTCTGATCCTCCACGCCGAACACTAGTCAGGCAGTCCATGTGATCGAAGGTGATCAGACAAGCCATCCAGTAGTTAGGTGTGGGTACGATGGGCTCTATAGCGTACGCGTCTCTGAGCGCGCGTTCGTGCCTTCTCATGGATGTGTGAGTCGCGTGGATCATGTTTACTGTTTTAACCTCTGGTGGGAATTTTTTCTGTCCCCCAGTGTTCGGCTGGCGAGGTTCATCCTCGTCTTCACTTGGTGTTTCCCTTCCCTTGTGTTCGGCATTTAATTTGCTGCCTGCTTGAAGACCCAGCACTCTCTTTGCGTGTGGTTCGCAGGTTTGTCAGGGGTGCCATGAATTTGGCACAGTCTGTCCAGGACTCTGTTCAGACCGGATGGTCCATTTTTACTGCCTTTAAATGGCTTCTTTTGCTTATCGGGTCGAGAGCCCCTGAATCCGGCGTTGACCGCTATGTTGTTCGGGCTCTCTTCCTTGTTTTGACGTTTGTTTTTATTACGCCATGGCTTCCCGTTGCCATCCCTTATTTCGGATGTGCTTGGGTCGCTGGTGCCTTTATGGGCCAACCAGCTATCTTCACCCGTGCAAAAGCGGGTCATAAGGCTTGTTAGGGTTGCCATTGTCCTTGGCTTTTCTTGGCCAAGGTGCCTGGCAAGCCACTCATTGCGGATGTTGTGTTTGAATGCCGCTAAGGCTTTGGCATCCGGACAGTCGACAATTTGATTCTTCTTAGTGAGGAATCTGTTCCAAAGCTTGCGGGCGGACTCTCCGAGCTGTTGGATTATGTGACTTAAATCGTCCGCATCCGGAGGTCGGACATAAGTCCCTTGAAAATTGGCCCTAAAAGCGTCCTCAAGTTCCTCCCAACTACCAATTGAATTTTCGGGGAGGCTTTTCAACCAGTGTCTAGCTGGTCCCTTCAACTTGAGGGGAAGGTATTTGATGGCGTGGAGGTCATCCCCACGAGCCATGTGAATATGCAGGATAAAATCCTCGATCTAGACCCCTGGGTCTGTCGTTCCGTCGTATGCCTCTATGTTCACAGGTTTAAAACCCTGTGGAAATTCGTGGTCCCGTACTTCTTCAGCGAAGCACAGGGGGTGAGCAGCCCCTCTGTATCTGGACGCGCTGTGGCATGCCGTCGGCTGTTGTTGTGTCCGGTGTTTATTCTGAACTGGTATTCGATTGGTATAATCGTTTTGGTGACCATAATCCTACGTCGGGATGTGTCCTTTAGATCCGTAGATGGACCTAGCCGTGCAGGCTTTCTGATCCGGGTGCTCACACAAATCGTGCGAGGCGTCGGTGGCTGCTCTGTTGCGGTTATTAAGTGGTACATCCGGCCTCCTGGTCGTGTTATTCTTTGGTGGAACGGCCTCGTCGTCGAATTCGGGCAGTAGCTTGCGTTTTGGATAGCTCTTTGTATGGCGATCGTCGCCGTATCTTTCAGCAGTGTCTAGCACTTTATTCCATCTGCGATTGAGCGTTTCCTGTGTGGCTTTTAGCCGTTGCTTCTACTTCTTTAGACTTCTCACGGTGGCCATAAGCTTTCGGTGGAGGTTATCTCATTCCACACGTTTTCCCGGGATGATGAATGCATCGTCATCCGGACTGTGTTCTTGTCCTGGGGCGGTTTGAGGAACTCGTCCTTCAGGATCATTGTGATCGGGTGTCTGTTCTGAACTATGTTCGGTGTGACTTGGCTTGTCCTGCTCCATCGCTGGGTCCGTGTGGTCGTTGTTGCCTTCGGAGTTGACTGGGGTGTCGATCTTTCTGGCGCTCTTGTCGCTATTTTGACTATTGTTGGACTTGGAGCGGCATCTGCGCCGCCGCTTTGGTTTTTGCCCGAGGGTTTTGTCTTTCGGATTGTCGCTGTCGTCCTTAGGTGTGTCCACCATGTATATATCGTGTGACGGGGTGGCTGTCCACCGCCCTGTGAGCGGTGGTTCCTGTTCTTCTCCTGCATCGTTGTCCATACCGTCGATGTCTTCGAAGTCGAAGTCAAGCACGTTGGTTAGATCATCGACCGTGGCAATTAAGTGGGTGGTGGGTGGGCAGTGAATTCCTTCGTCGCCTGCTTCCCACTCGAGCCGGACATAGTTCTACCAAGAGCCTCCTGACAAAAAGAGAGACTTTAATGAGTTCAGCATGTCACCAAAGGGCGAGTGTTGGAAGATATCCGCAACGGTGAACTCCGTAACCGGAGCCCAACCAGGCTCGGCGGGCTCGGGAGCGCACGGACTGGAACCCGCAACCGGATACGAGTCCGGGGGTCCGGAGTCACAGGCTTGCTTGGAAGTGAGGCATGTGTTCGGCTCTACCGCCGATGAATGTGCGGTCGGTGGGGCGGGGTCCATCCGCCCATCCTTGGGCCACGCAGTCTGCTCCGGATTTAGGTCCGGGGCTACTGCAGGGGTGATATCCCGAGTACTGTCGACAGTAGGTCTAGGCCGTGGTCATCGTGACTGTCCGGCGCCCCCGGCACAGGCCCGATTTCGTCAAAGATCAAGTCCCCGTGGATATCGGTCGTGTAGTTCAGGTTTCCGGACCTGACCTGGTGGCTAGGGGCGTAGCTGTCGATCTGCTCCAGATGGCCAAGCGAATTGGCCCGCAGCGTGAAGCCGCCGAACATGAAGATCTGTCCGGGGAGAAAAGTCTCGCCCTGGACCGTGTTGTCGACGATTGAGGGAGCCATCAAGCCTTGCAGCGACGACATAGAGGAACTCTCAATGAAAGCACCAATGTCGGTGTCAAAACCGGCGGATCTTGGGTAGGGGGTCCCGATCTGTGTGTCTTAGGCTGATGGTAACAGGAAGCAAGGGACACAATGTTTACCCAGGTTCAGGCCCTCTTGATGGAGGTAAAACCCTACTTCCTGCTTGATTAATATTGAAGATATGAGTAGTACAAGAGTAGATCTACCACGAGATCGTAGAGGCTAAACCCTAGAAGCTAGCCTATGATGATTATGATTGTAATTGTGATCGACCCTCTAAGGACCAACTCTCCGGTTTATATAGACACCGGAGAGGGCTAGGGTTTACATGGAGTCGGTTACAAGGAAGGAAACACAATATCCGTATTGCCAAGCTTGTCTTCCATGCAAAGGAGAGTCCCATCCGGACACGGGATGGAGTCTTGAGTCTTGTATCTTCACACTCCAATAGTCCGGACGATGTATATAGTCCGGCCGTCCGGATACCCCCTAATCCAGGATTCCCTCACCCCCCTCGGGGCACCCCCTAGGTGCTGCTCTAGCATATTGGATGTCTTCTGGTCCATAAAAAATCCACAAAAAGTTTCGCTGTGTTTGGACTCCGTTTGATATTGATTTCCTGCGATGTAAAAAACAAGCAAAAAACAGCAACTGGCACTAGGCACTGGGTCAATAGGTTAGTCCCAAAAAATGATATAAAGTTGCTATAAAATGATTGTAAAACATCCAAGAATGATAATATATAGCATGAATACTTCATAAATTATAGATACGTTGGAGACGTATCAATGACTAGTAGTGTTGATTACATCTTATAGTTGATTACAATACGGTTTATTTGGTGGAAGATTATATGTTCAGATCCAATATGCTATTTAATACCCCTAGGATCTTGAGCATGTTTATCACTTGTGAGTAGTTACCTTTGTTCTTGTGGTCACGGGAGAAATCATGTTGCAAGTAATCATGTAAACTTGATATGTGTTTGATATTTTTGATAGGATGTATGTTGTGATTCCCTTAGTGGTGTCATGTGAACGTCGACTACATGGAACTTCACCATATTTGGGCCTAAGGGAATGCATTGTGGAGTAGTCATTAGATGATGGGTTGTGAGAGTGATAGAAGATTAAACCCTAGTTTATGCGCTATTCCGTAAGGGACCGATTGGATCCAAAAATTTAATGCTATGGTTAGAATTTATTCTTAATACTTTCCTCGTAGTTGTGGATGCTTTCGAGGGGGTTAATCATAAGTAGGAGGTTTGTTCAACTAAGAACAACACCTAAGCACCGGTACACCCACATATCAAATTATGAAAGTAGCGAACACGAATCGAATCAACATGATGAAAGTGACTAGATGAAATTCCCGTGTACCCTCAACAACGCTTTGCTTACTATAAGAGGCCGTTTGGCCTGTCCTTTGCCCCAAAAGGATTGGGATACCTTTTTGCACTTTTGTTACTATAATCGTTACTTGCTCGTTACAAATTATCTTGCTATCAAACTACCCTGTTACTTACAATTTCAACACTTGCAGACATTACCTTGCTGAAAACCACTTGCAATTTCCTTCTGCTCCTCGTTGGGTTCGACACTCTTACTTATCGAAAAGAGCTACAATTGATCCCCTATACTTGTGGGTCATCATGGAGTGCAAGAACATGATTCTCGTTGATATGGCTCACACTATGCTTGATGAATACAAGACGCCTGTCACTTCTGGCCTGAGGCAATTGATACTATGTGCCACATCATCTACATGGTATATCTTCACAAATTCTTCAAAAAGACTTCATATGAACTCCTCACTGACAAGAAACCCATTGTGAGTTATTTCAAAGTCTTCGGTGCTAAATGTTGGATTAGAGATCCTCATCACAATTCTAAATTTGCACCAAAAGCACATGAAGGTTTTATGCTTGGTTACGGAAAGGACTCGCACACCTACAGAGTCTTCAACACCGTTCATCACAAGGTTGTTGAAACTGTAGATGTGCGGTTCCATGAAGCTAATGGCTCGCAAAGAGAGCACCTACCTCCTGTGCTAGATGAAATGTCACCGGGGGAATTCATCAAGTTGAAGGCTATGGAGGATGTCATACCCACTGAGGAATCTGCTGAAGAAGTCATTCCAGAACGTGAGGAACATCATGTTGGTGCACCTGAGGAAAATGGCTGTGAAGAAAATGAGCCACTCATTGTCGTCAACCCGCTCATCCTTGCGTTGCAAATGAAGTGCAGATTGAGAAAATCATCAATGCACCAGGTCCTCTCACACGCTCAAGGGCTTCTCATTTGTCTAACTTTTTTGGGCAGTTTGCTTTTGTCTCTATCACAGAGCCCACCAAAGTTGACGAGGCATTTCTGGAGCCTGAGCGGATTCAAGCGATGCAAGAGGAATTACATCAATTCGAGCTCAACAATGTCTGAGAACTTGTCAAGCGACGAGACCCACGCAAGCACAATATCATTGGTACCAAAGGGATCTACTTCAACAAGCAAGATGAAAATGGACTTGTGGTGAGGAATAAGGCTCGTCTTGTAGCTCAAGGATACACATAGGTTGAAGGAATTGATTTCGATGAAACTTTTGCACCTGTTGCTAGACTTGAGGCTATTTGCATATTGCTTGCTTATGCTAACCATCATAATATCATCTTATATCAAATGGATGTGAAAAGTGCATTCCTCAATGGTAAGCTTGAGGAAGAAGTATATGTTGCTCAACCCCCAGGTTTTGAACATCCTAAGCATCCTGACAAAGTCTTTAGACTCAACAAGGCCCTCTATGGCCTCAAGCAGGCCCCTCGGGCGTGGTATGATACTTTGAAGGAATTCCTCATGAACAAAGGCTTCAAACCCGGTTCACTTGACCTAACTCTTTTCACCAAAACCTATGATGATGAATTATTCATGTGCCAAATATATGTTGATGATATTATCTTTGGTTGTACTAACCAATGTTACAGTGACAAATTTGCCTATATGATGAGTGAGGAATATCAAATGTCTATGATGAGAGAATTGAAATTCTTCTTAGGTCTTCAAATTCGTCAACAGTGCAACGGCATCTTCATATCTCAAGAGAAATACCTCAAGGATGTGTTGAGGAAATTTGTATGCAAGATGGCAAAGGCGTCAAAATCTCTATGCCCACAAATGGCCATCTATGCACTGATGAAAATGGTATAGACTTCGATCAAAAGGTATCCCGCTCCATGATTGGCTCTTTATTGTATCTATGTGCATCTAGGCCAGATATCATGCTGAGTGTTTGCATGTGTGCCCATTTTCAAGCTACACCAAAGGAATCACACCATAAGGCTGTGAAGCATATTCTTCGATATCTAGCTCACACTCCAACACTTGGACTATGGTATCCCAAGGGATCGGCTTTTGATCTCATTGGATTTTCTGACTCTGACTATGCCGGTGATCGTGTGGATCGCAAGTAAACATCAGGCAGATGTCATTTCCTCGGACGATCCTTGGTATGTTGGTCCTCAAAGAAGCAGAACTGCGTATCACTCTCTATTGCTGCAGCTGAGTACATTGCTACTGGTTCTTGTTGTGTTCAATTGCTATGGATGAAGCAAACCCTCAAGGACTATGGTATCAGTGTGAAGAATGTGCCTCTCTACTATGACAATGAGAGTGCCATCAAGATTGCTCATAACCCAGTTCAGCACTCGAAGACAAAGCACATCCACATTCGTCATCATTTTCTTCGAGATCATGTGTTGAAGGGCGACATATCTATTGAGCATGTGAAGACTAAAGAATAGCTAGCGGATAGCTTCACAAAGCCCTTGGATGAGAAGAGATTTAGCAAGTTGTGGTGTGAGCTAAATATCTTAGAATCTTCGGATGTTCTTTAAAAAGGACACACATCCTAACACTTATGCAAAAGTGATGACTTAGATGTGCAACACACGAAGTAACGTTTTTTCTTCAATCAATGAAGACTAACCCTCTAAGTGTGAAGAAATTAACGAAGAATTTGATTCTCAGAGCCCTACGATAATTGTACGCAGGGTCTGAAATCATCATTCTTATACGGTGGGTCATGCCACCAACAAAAGTTGAAAATCTTCAATTTGAGTTTTTCCTCATTTTCAAATTCCTCAATTGGTCAAATTCTTCAACTTTGCAAAGTCTTCACTCTTTCCAACTGTGTTCTTCATTGACTATATATATATATATATATATATATATATATATTTGAGTTTTTAGTCCTCTACAACATTCACTTATTGCTAATTCTTCAATGTTGACCTTTTTGCCTAAGTGAATGTGATCGGACCCGTCCCCCTCTATGCTAAACTTAACCCAGTCTATTCACAAATTCTTCATGTGCGTTCTATTTGAAACCCGTTGAAAATCTTCACTATGTCCTTGTCAGCTGAAGAATTTGCGAACGGAACTTTAAAATTTTCATATCTAAATTTTCGGCTTTTGCCGCTCAAACCATTCTGCATCCCTCAATCAGATTAATCTATTCACCCATGATCTAACACGATCTCCACTTCTCAGTACATGGGTGACACATGTCGCTAGGATGGGAAGGGTCACGGCCACATTCGTCCAATTTCTTCGGACGGGCGGTTTTTCACATCAGCTATAAATACCCCTCGCCCTCCTCAGACCTCATTTACTTCGCTTGATCCCACTCCCCTCGCTCGAGCTCTCTGACGTAGCGTCCCCGCTACCTTCCATCATCATTGGTGAGGAGGAGCTTCACTGCCTCGACTTCCTCGCCGTCGTACTCGCGCCGGCCGCGAAAATCTTCACTCTGCCGACGTCGTAGTCGTCTTCCACCGCCAAGTTAGGCCGTGAAGATCTGAACAGACGAGCTTCTCCACTACTACTCTCAGTTTGTCGTGTTCTTTGTCAAGGGTAAATAAAATCTGTTTTTACTGCCCTTGTTGATTCTGATGATTTCCACAAAATCTTCAAAAGGTGTTTATTCTTCAACTTCCATACTCTTAAACACTTTGCTTCTTCTGTTCTTGATTTATTTCTCTAAGCAACGTTTTTCCCAAGATTCCTCAGTTGTGTGGATTTTCAAATCTATACAACTCTGGAACCTAGTCAAGAACGCTTAGTGAAATTCCTCAAGACAACCATGGTCAGATTCCTCAAACTTTATTCTTTTGAAAAACTTCTGAGAACGGATATGACCTCTCCAAATTCTTCGCACCTATACTCTGTTCACAGGTACACATGTCCACTGCTGAATCTCTAGGTTCTCATCAACTTAACTCATTTGCAACGTTCCTTGAAGACAAATTGCATACCTCGTCAGAAAGTTCGATTGTTCAAAATCATCAAGTGAAGAAAATGGCTCATGGCCAAAGACCTCGGAAGGGAGGAAAGAGACCAGAAGCGAATACTGCTTTTGAAATCCCTGATGACATATATGATGAATATTGTACTCCTGATGAAGCCAAGGAGAACAAAAAACAGCGTAAGGTGCACATTCAGCGAATTGAAAGGAGATGGGCCAGAGAATGGAGGGTGTGTCGATATGTGACTCCGAAATGCACGAAGAAATTCATTGCCCAAGACCTCAATTGGCACCAGGCCAAGTTGCTGACCCCTCTAGCATCAGAAGAGGTGAGGATTTTCTAAAAGAATGGGCCAAGCGCCAAGCTAAGTTGGCCAAAATGGTAAAAGAAGCAGTGAAGAAATTCAACAAAGATTCTGCTACTGCCGCTGCGGAGACCTCTGCTAGCAATCCCAAGAAGGCGTTGCCGAAGAAGTCAGCTGTAAATCCAAGTTCCTCACCTGCAATGCCCTCACGGCCAAGCTCTTCAAAGCCCTCACGGCCTATTCCTCAAGCAATTTCCTGAAAAGCAGCTCCAGTCCCCTCTGTTGCAAAATCTTCAGCACCTGTGCATCTTGCCTCTTACCAAAGGACCACAGGAATCTCAATTGCTTCAGGAGCATCTGCAAGTTCATCAGCTCCACCTCAGTCTTCAACTGGTCCAACCTTGCTGAAGAAAAAGGCCACTGCTGACGAGGCACAAGTCCAAGTCCTCACAAGAAGCAGGTTGCCTTTCAAGTTCCATCAAGCGACGATGAAGCTGATGATGAAGAATTAGCTGAAATCATCAGAGATAGACAAGCAAGGGCCGCTAGAGCCAAAGGCAGTGAAGTGCCACTTATGTTGGATCCAAAGTTGATCCTTGATTTCATTGATTTATGGCACAAGGACCCTAACACTCCTCTGCCTAACTTCAACCTCACTCCTGGTCAAAGTCATATGTTGACGGCCTTCATAGGCAAAGAAAAATAGAAATTTGAGAAGGCCAAGGAAGTGAAGAAAGCTCAGTACAAGAAGGAGCGCTTTCTGAAGAAGAATGTTGTGAAAATGTCTCCTGAAGAACTTGTGACCATGCAGACTGAGATCAAAGCACTCAGTGATGAATTTGATGCATATCGTGCAGATTGGCTAGGCGCCAAAGTTAGATTTGCCAGAATGGCAAAGGGATTCACTCCAAATGTTGCAGCTTCATCGCAACAAGAAATTCCTCAGTCTGAAGCATCTACTCAGCCTACTGAAGAGAATGCAAGGAGCTGATGAAAATCAGACTATTGAAGAAAATGAAAGCACCAGGGCTGCTGAAGAAATTCCAGCCTCTGAAGAAAATGCCAAGGCAATCTCCAATGTTACGCCTGAAGAGCAAACTAGGCCAGTTGAAGCATCTGCTGCTATGCCTGAAGAATCTAAACATGCCAGGGCAACTGCATCAGTTGCGCCTAAAGAAACTGAACCTATTTCATCTGCTCCTCCTGCAAAGTCATCACAGATGAAAAGTATCAACCTTCCTTCTGCATCAGAATTGAAGAAGACTAAATCTGCAAAGAAGGCAGCTATGAAGAAAAGGAAAGAATCGGCGACTTTAGAATCTTCACCTCCTAAGAAAGTGAAGACTTTGACAAGCTCATTCGCAAACCCAATTGATGGTGTTCCTATATCAAGCATGCCATCAAAGGAGATTGTTCACTTTGGTGAGGAATATGTCATTCCAGATGACAGTGATGAAGAGAATCCTTCTGCTGCTTCTACAGAGCAGTTGGACGAAAAAATTGAAGTGGATGATATCCCTTCAATCCGCTAGTATCATCACCCATGCCTCAGTTCACAGCTGAAGAGGCAGGCGTTGAAGAAATTGATGAAGAAGATGAGAATGTGGACATTGGGTCTACTACACCAGTTCTGAATGATGATTATTCAGAAAGACTTCACCCCAATTCACCTTTGACCACACCTGTGCATAAAATTCCTCAGCCCCCTGTGCAGATCGAAGAAATTCATACGGGTTCTGAAGGACATCAAACATCACTTCATTCTATTCCAGAAGAAGTTCCAGCCACTAGTGCTGAAGAAATGGAGGCCAAGGCTGCTGCTGATGAAACTGCTACTGAAATTCCTCAGCCCATGGCTCCAGAGGTTGTGCATCAAGAGGCTGTGAAGACTTCGACCGTTAATCTTCAGCCCAAGCCACAGAATCCTCATACCAAGAAGCCGAAATTCAAAGCTGATGATTTCTTTGGTGAGCATCATTTCTTCTCGGATTACAATCCTTATGACTCTGCAAGACTTCGACACAAATCTGAATGTTATTAAGGAGGTAAAGGATAGAGTAGCGGATGTTATTCTAAAACATCAAGCTATTGAGAGATGATGATGGTGTCATTACATGCTTCAATCTCACTATGAGGAAAATATCTAGAGTCGCTTTGGCTATAGTGACTACAAGCCCCCTCCAACACCATATGATGCAAAAGTGCTGCTTCAAAAGAACCAAAGAATTGCTAGAGATCAAGACATGTTCAAAGAATGTTAAAGTCTACCAGAAAAATAAGAAACTTTGGAGTTACTTGTAAGTGCATCTAGTGCCCGTTAGTGCTTTTGGTGTATTGAAGACTTATAGGTTAAGGGACTAATGAGTTTGTGAGTTTACACAGGTCTATAAGTCTATGAGGAGTTTGATATTTACGATGAATGTCGACCCCTAAAAATTAATGTCTTCACCTGAAGACTTTGAAAGTGAGGAAATTGGTGTGACCATGAAGACTTGATATTCATGCGAGGAATATGAAGCGTGAAGACTTTTGTTTTCGTAGTTTCATTTTCTCTTTCTTGAGTCATAGGAAACACCGTACTGGTAAAGGGGGTCGAGGTGAAACTAAGGAAAAGTTTCCGAGTGATGCTCATCTCAAAATCTTACACCTACCCAATCCTTTCGAGTGAAGCCATTAGAAATCTCATACAGTTCAGTCAATTTCTTCAGTGAAAGAGATGAAGATCTTCTGGTCTCTGCGGAATTTGTTCTGACTGAGGAGTTAGGAATTTGCTAGTGCGGGATTGCCTACAAGTGAGGAAAATGTTAGCCCTGAGGAATTTGAGAGCTCAAATTTCCGACCATTGCCGAGCTATGTGCCAGCTATCCCAAAATGTCTACCCACCTAACGTTCATACCATTGAAGGGCATTTATGTCTTATCATGTCAGGCTGCTCCCTAGGCTATAAATAGCTGCCCTGAGGGAGTCCTGGATTAGGGGGTGTCCGGATAGCCGGACTACCATCATCAGCCGAACTATCATCGGCCGGACTATCATCATCGACCGAACTCCAAGACTATGAAGATACAAGATTGAAGACTTCGTCCCGTGTCCGGATGGGACTTTCCTTGGCGTGGAAGGCAAGCTTGGCGATACAGATACGTAGATCTCCTACCATTGTAACCGACTCTATGTAACCCTAGCCCTCTCCGGTGTCTATATAAACCGGATGGCTCTAGTCCGTAGGACACAACAACAACAACCATTACAATCATACCATAGGCTAGCTTCTAGGGTTTAGCCTCCTTGATCTCGTGGTAGATCCACTCTTGTAAACATCCACAATATCAATATCAATTAAGCAGGACGTAGGGTTTTACCTCCATCAAGAGGGCCCGAACCTGGGTAAAACATCGTGTCCCTTGTCTCCTGTTACCATCCGCCTAGACGCACAGTTCGGGACCCCCTAACCGAGATCCGCCGGTTTTGACACTGACATTGGTGCTTTCATTGAGAGTTCCTCTGTGTCGTCACCGATAGGCTTGATGGCCTCTTCAATCAACAACGACACAGTCCTGGGTGAGACTTTTCTCCCCGGACAGATCTTCGTATTCGGCGGCTTCGCACTGCGGGCCAACTCACTTGGCCATCTGGAGCAGATCGAAAGCTACGCCCCTGGCCGTCAGGTCAGGTTTGGAAGCCTAAACTTCATGGCCGATATCCGCGGGGACTTGATCTTCGATGGATCTGAGCCACAGCCGAGCGTGCTGCGCTGTCACGATGGGCACGACCTAACTCTGCCGCCGGACAGCACCTTGGAGGCCGCACATGAATCCGCTCCGACACATAGTCCGGAGCCGATCGCTCAGATCAAGGACGGATGGCTGGACACCGCCTCGGGAGCTGCAACTTCTACGGCGATGGAGCCGAACACTTACCTTGTCCCGCATAAAGCTCATGACTCCGAGGTGCCGGACTCTCTGCCGGACTCCGAACCTCCTGCGCCCCTGTCGGTCGAATCCGACTGGGCGCCGATCATGGAATTCACCGCTGTGACATCTTTCAGCACTCACCCTTCGGCGATATCTTAAATTCACTGAAGCATCTCTCGCTATCCGGAGAGCCCTGGCCGAACTACGGCCAGGATGGTTGGGATGCGGATCACGAAGAAATTCAGGGCCCACCCACCACCCACTTCGTAGCCACCGTCGACGATCTAACCGACGTACTCGACTACGACTCTGAAGACATCGACGATATGGACGACAATGCCGGAGACTATCAAGAACCAGTGCCTACAGGACACTGGAAGACCACCTCGTCATACGACATATATATGGTGGAGACCCCAAAAGATGGGGACGGCGAAGAAGCAACGGAGGCCGATTCCTTAAAGAAACAGCCCAAGCGTCGGCATCAGCGGCGCCGCTCTAAATCCCGCCACAGCAAGAATAGAGATTCCGGCACAGGAGATAATAACACCCCAGAAAGTGTCGAAGACAACCCCCTCCAGCACGATCCAGCGCAGGAGGAGGCAGAAGCAAGCCCTCACGAGAGGGCGGCAGACGAAGAGGTCGAGGATGATAATTACTTACCTCCCTCCGGAGACGAGGCAAGCCTTGACGACGACGAATTCATCGTGCCCAAGGATCCCGTCGAACAAGAGCGTTTCAGACGCAGGCTAATGGCCACGGCAAACAGCCTAAAGAAAAAGCAGCAACAGTTTCAAGCTGATCAAGACCTACTGGCCGACAGATGGACCGAGGTCCTCGCGGCCGAAGAGTATGAACTCGAACGCCCCTCCAAAAGTTACCCAAAACGCAAGTTGCTGCCCCGACTAGAGGAGGAAGCGTACAAACCTGCATCACCAGCGCACAATACGGCAGACCGACCACCTCGTGGCCGTGACAGAGAGGCATGCAAGCCCTCCACCAAAACCGTACCCCGGCATCGCTCAAAAAGCATGAAGCCACGGGGGAACGCGCCGGACTTGCGGGATATATTGGAGGACAAGGCAAGACAATCCAGATCTATCTATGGATCACGTGGGTGCCCCAAGACCCACGACGAATACCGTCGTGCTGGATACAACTACTCCGGCCGGGCCGAACATAGCAGACAACGCTCTCTCGAGCTACATCGCGATATTGCTCAATACAGAGGCGCCGCACACCCACTATGCTTCACTGACGAAGTAATGGATCATCAAATCCCTGAAGGGTTTAAACCCGTTAATATCGAATCCTACGATGGCACAACAGATCCCGCGGTTTGGATTGAGGATTATCTCCTCCATATACATATGGCCCGCAGCGACGATCTTCACGCCATCAAATATCTCCCGCTCAAGCTTAAAGGACCAGCACGACATTGGCTTAACAGCCTGCCCGCAGAGTCAATTGGATGCTGGGAAGACCTGGAAGCCGCATTCCTCGACAACTTCCAGGGCATGTATGTGCGACCACCGGACGCAGATGACCTAAGCCACATAATCCAGCAGCCAGACGAATCGGCCAGGCAATTCTGGACACGGTTCTTAACAAAGAAAAATCAAATCGTCGACTGTCCGGATGCAGAGGCCCTCGCTGCCTTCAAACATAACATCCGCAACGAGTGGCTGGCCCGGCACCTAGGATAGGAAAAGCCGAAATCCATGGCAGCCCTCACATCACTCATGACCCGCTTCTGTGCGGGAGAGGATAGCTGGCTAGCTCGCAGCAACAACCTCAGCAAAAACGCTGGCGGTCCGGATACCAAGGACCGCAATGGCAGGTCGCGTCAAAACAAAAACAAACGCCGCATTAACGGCGACAGCAATGAGGATACGGCAGTCAACGCCGGATTCCGAGGCTCCAAGCCCGGTCAACGGAAGAAGGCATTCAAAAGAACCACTCCGGGCCCGTCCCATTTGGACCGAATACTCGACCGCTCCTGTCAAATACATGGAACCCCCGAAAAGCCAGCTACCACACCAACAGAGATTGTTGGGTATTCAAGCAGGAAGGCAAATTAATCGCCGAAAACAATGACAAGGGGCTACACAGCGATGACGAGGATGAGACCCGGCCGCCGAACAACAGAGGACAAAAGGGATTCCCCCCTCAAGTTCGGACGGTAAACATGATATACGCAACGCATATCCCCAAGAGGGAGCGGATGCGTGCACTAAGGGACGTATACGCGATGGAGCCAGTCGCCCCAAAATTCAACCCATGGTCCTCTTTCCCGATCACTTTCGATCGAAGAGACCATCCGACCAGTATCCGCCATGGCGGATTCTCCACATTGGTTTTAGACCCAATCGTCGATGGGTTTCACCTCACGAGAGTCCTGATGGACGGCGGCAGTAGCCTGAACCTGCTTTATCAGGATACAGTGCGCAAGATGGGCATAGACCCTTCAAGGATTAAACCTACAAAGACAACCTTCAAAGGCGTCATACCAGGTGTCGAGGCCAGTTGTACAGGCTCAGTCACACTGGAAGTGGTCTCCGGATCCCCGGATAATTTCCGAAGCGAGGAGTTAATCTTCGACATAGTCCCATTCCGCAGTGGCTATCACGCTCTGCTCGGACGAACCGCGTTCGCAAAATTCAACGCGGTGCCGCATTATGCATACCTTAAGCTCAAGATGTCAGGTCCTCGTGGAGTCATCACGGTCAATGGAAACACGGAACGCTCCCTCCGAACGGAGGAACATACAGCGGCTCTCGCGGCAGAAGTACAGAGCAGCCTTTTAAGGCAATTTTCGAGTCCAGCCGTTAAACGACCGGACATGGCCAAACGCGCCCGGAGCAACATCAACCAAGACCACCTGGCACGTTCCGAGCACGCGTAGCAATGCGGCCTCAACCCCAGCCCTCGCACAATTGTAAGACAAACTCTCCGTGTACATAATTACGCCCTGGAGATACCATGGGCATAGGGGGAGAGGCACAACCACAACAGACCCAGAGTGCGGTTCGACCACACCAGGGGCTCCCAAGTGTGTCGCTCTTTTTTATCTTTTATTTCTTTCTTTTTTATACAGAACTTTGTCCGGCGGCGAACCTGCCGAACTCATGATGCAACAGCCAGGGAGGGACAAAGGCTGCGACGAACACTCAGGTGGTCTCCATTACGAGCATTAAATTTGTTAAATACACCATTCCGCGGCCTACCCCTGGAGGGAGACGCCTTTAATTCGTCCAATCCCTTGCTTTCCGCACTATTTGTATCATTCCGCACTCATATCATATCTTCTCGAATAACATGCAGCACTTTTTGCCCATAATTGCATTACCTTATATATATATGTTCATTTACGACATGTTGCATCCGTACATTTTGGTACGGCCAAATACACCAGGGGCTTATGTTCCCCGCATTATGGTGTGATAAAGTCCGAACACTTTCACAAGTGCGGCACCCCGAACTTATAGCATTATATGAATCGGCTCCGAATCATGTCTTGGGTCAATAGTTGGGTTTGCCCGGCTCCCATGTTTGGCACCTTACGTTCCGTTCTATCGTCTAAGGTAGCACTGGGTGAACCACTGCGATTGCGCCCCGGTTGAGCCGGGTTAACGCCTCAGTGGAGAAAGCTAAAACTGACTGTCATGATAAGGCGAGAGACTGGTCGCTGTTCGAGAGGTCCTTTCGGGTCCTTAAAGACCTACGCCGCTTCGAGCGAAGTTCCAGATAATGTCCGACGAAGGCGTGGATAGCGCCCCTAATTCGGTCTTCCGAATACTAGGGGCTTCACCGAAATTTAAAATTATAGAATTCTATGGCTAAGTGAGAGTGTTCAAGCACTATAAGTCCGGTTGCCTTGTTCGTTGTGTTGAGCGCCTCCCTAGATGGACCCAAAAATGGGAACAAGAGTGCTCAAGTTTATCCCGAACACCCCAGCACTCGTGGCATGGGGGCTGAAGCCGACGACTTGCCATCTCTCAGATTTAATAAACGGCCGCATAGAAGGTAATATTTTAAATTAACAAGCGTTGCTTAGCGCATATGAACAAAGTTTTCAGCGCACAGGATAACACATTGCGAATTTACTCAATAATTACATACCTGGGGCACTCATCCGCAATCTTGCGGGCACCCTTCAGGACAGTCCTATAGTACATTTCGGGCGTACGATATTCCTTGCCCGCTGGTGGCGCGTCAGTGATTAGCTTCTCTGCATCCAGCTTGCCCCAATGCACCTTTGCGCGGGCAAGGGCCCGACGAGCACCTTCAATACAGGCGGAGCGCTTGATAACCTCCACCCAGGGGCACGCGTCCACCAACCGTCGCACGAGGCCGAAGTAGCTCCCAGGCATGGCCTCTCCAGGCCACAGCCGGACTATGAGGCCCTTCATGGCCTGCTCGGCCACCTTGTGGAGCTCGACCAGCTGCTTCAGCTGGTCGCTAGGGGGCACCGGATGGCCAGCCTCAGCATACTGAGACCAGAAGACCTTCTCCATTGAGCTCCCCTCCTCGGCTCGGTAGAATGCGGCGGCATCAGACACGCTGCGAGGCAGATCTGCAAACGCCCCTGGAGAGCTCCGAATTCGGGCAAGTAACACGTAATTTACATTCACATGCTTGCTTTGCATGAAAAATGCCTTACCCGCCGCTATCTTCCTCACCAACTCAATCTCCTGAAGGGACTTATGGGCATCGGCCTTGGCAGTTTTGGCACTTTCGAGAGCCGAGGCAAGCTCGGACTCTCGAGTCTTTGAGTCACGCTCCAAACTGTCATGCTTTTCCATGAGAGCCTGGAGCACTTGCTGAACCACCGCCACCTACGCCTCCTGCTTTTCTCGCTCTGCCCGTTCCGTGGCCGCATTGTGTTCGGCCGCGGACACGGCCTCCTTCAGGGTCGCCACCTCGTTCGTGGCCCCTGCAGTACCCATGTTATCCTTGTTATTTTTTGTTGCAACCTAAATCCTTTTCTGTAAGGTACAAGTTCAAAGTGGTGTTACTCACCTTCTTTGTCCTGGAGCTGCTTCTTGGCGCGACCAAGCTCTTGCTCGGACCGCTCGAGCTCCTGCTTCAAAGCACCGACCTCCGCAGTCAGTGCGGCAGAGGTCAGCAGCGCAGCCTGCAACCCATATTGACATAATTTTTTAGCAACCCTGTGTATATCTTTTTTTTTCAGATCCTCAGTCCGGCTTTTCTTTCCAAACACCGAACCGAGCATCAGGGGCTACTGTCTATGCGGTATTACATTGCATATTTTTAACTTCTTACCTCAAAGCCTGATAGAAGGCTACTGCAGGCTTCGGTCAGCCCGCTCTTGGCTAGCTGTACCTTCTGAATCACCGCACTCATAATAGTGCGGTGTTCTTCCTCGATGGAAGCGCTCTGCAGCGCCTCCAACAAATTGTCCGGCGCCTCCGGTTGGATGGAAGCCGCCGGCGTCAAGGTCTTGCCCTTCGTGCGAAGGGGCCACCGGCCGGACTCCGGAACCACTGCGGGTTCCGATATGGAGTCCGGCGCAAAGTCCGGGAGGACGCCTTGTGGCGCCTCCGGAGCCTCCCCCTGATGGGTCCCTTCTTGGGATCCCACCTCGGCATCCTCGGTGTCGCGAGGGGTGGAGGCGGTCGGGATGGAATCTACATCCGACGGAGCCAACGACCCGCTCGATGAAGCGGGGAGATCATCCTTGGCCGGACTACTGGCAGCATGCGGCATCTGAATGACACTATGTGACACAGAAAAAGAAATTATAAATCACTCAGGAATCCGGATACTTACGATCTCGCTGGAGGCCTGGCCCTTGAAGGCCATTCTTCCTCGCCAACGTTGATGTTGGCGGAGCTGTCCGGGGGAATAGTCCTTCCCCTCTTGGACCCTTCGGCCTCCCCTGTTGGGGAAGCCTTCCTCTTCCTCTCTCCCTCCTCTGGGAGAGAGTCCTCTTTCTCCTCCTTGTTTTCGGGGGAGGAGTCCGCCCCGGAGTCGTCGAACACCTGAAAACGGGAACTCTTTCGAGCACCTGTGGCCTCCTTCTTGGCCTTCTTCTCCGGCACCACGTGCGGTGCCGGAACCAGCAGCCTCGCTAGATGGGCGTCTACTGGGTTTTCTGGCATGGGAGCCGGGCAGATAATCTGCTCCGCCTTCCTCGTCCAGTCCTGTCAAAGGAAAAGGGGAAATTAAAACCCGCATAGAGTCAAACTATGAAAAGCAAGTGTCCCATAAAGGGGTAGAATCACTTACCTCGTCGGCTTGACGCTGCGAGCGAAATCCGCGATCTTCAGTCGCGGATGCGGGGGCTTCGGCGCCCTTAAACAGCACCCTCCAGGCGCCTTCGTACGTCATGTCGAAGAGCCCGCTCAGCGCCTGGTACTGTTCCAGATTGAACTCCCACAGATTGAATGCCCGCTCTTGGCATGGGAGAATCCGGCAGACGAGCATGACTTGGACCACGTTAACCAGCCTGAGCTTCTTCACCAGCTTCTGGATACAGGCTTGGAGTCCCGTCAGCTCCTCCGAACTACCCCACAGCAAGCCCTTCTCTTTCCAGGAGGTAAGCTGCATGGGGATACCAGATCTGAACTCGGGGGCCGCCGCCCACTTAGGGTCACGCGGCTCGGTGATATAGAACCACCCCGATTGCCACCCCTTGACGGATTCCACGAAGGCCCCTTCGAACCAAAGGACATTGGGCATCTTGCCCAACATGGCGCCTCCGCACTCCGCTTGAGTGCCCTTCACTACCTTCGGCTTGACATTGAAGGTCTTGAGCCACAAGCCGAAGTGGGGCTGGATGCAGAGGAAGGCCTCGCACACGACGATAAATGCCGAGATGTTGAGGATGAAGTTCGGCGCCAGATCATGGAAATCCAGGCCGTAGTAGAACATGAGCCCCCGGACAAAGGGGTGAAGTGGAAAACCCAGTCCGTGGAGGAAGTGGGGAAGAAAAACGACCCTCTCATGGGGCCTGGGGGTGGGGATGAGCTGCCCCTCGTCGGGCAGCCGGTGCGCGATGTCGCCGGACAGGTAGCCGGCGCTGCGCAGTCTTTCGATGTGCTCCTCCGTAACGGAGGAGGTCATCCACTTGCCTCCCGCTCCGTACATAACTGGGGAAGGTTGAGATGAGATGTGCGGGCTTGGGCGCTGGATCTCGAGTGCACGGAGATGGATAAGCAAAGGAGGAAGAAGGCGTAGGTGAAAAGGTGAATCCTTATCCCTTATATGGGCGGGCGAAGTCTACGCGTCCCCCACCGGCCTGGTAAAACTCGCTTATCCCCCAAGCGTCACCATCAATGGCGTGGTTGGGTTACCCACATCCGTATTGATGAGAATCCCGGATTGAGGGGGAACACGATCTCTGCTTCGACAAGACGTGCCAAGGAAACCGCTTCGCTAAATGCGCTGAGGTGGTAGAGTAAAAAACGGTTCAAGTAATGGCTTGGTAGTGGCGTGATGTCATGCCGCAAAAAACGTCAGCAGATTGAACTTGTGTATATATTATTCTCTCTACGGTGGAATGTGGAATTTATTTTGCAGAGCCGGACACTAACCTAGTGTTCACAATCTTCTATCATTCGGAGGAGGAACCCGCCTTGCAATGCCAAGCAATATATGTGCCGGACTTATCGTCATTGAAGCCTGGTTCAGGGGCTACTGAGGGAGTCCTGGATTAGGGGGTGTCCGGATAGCCGGACTACCATCATCAGCCGAACTATCATCGGCCGGACTATCATCATTGACCGGACTCCAAGACTATGAAGATACAAGATTGAAGACTTCGTCCTGTGTCCGGATGGGACTTTCCTTGGCGTGGAAGGCAAGCTTGGCGATACGGATACGTAGATCTCCTACCATTGTAACTGACTCTATGTAACCCTAGCCCTCTCCGGTGTCTATATAAACCGGATGGCTCTAGTCCGTAGGACACAACAACAACAACCATTACAATCATACCATAGGCTAGCTTCTAGGGTTTAGCCTCCTTGATCTCGTGGTAGATCCACTCTTGTAAACATCCACAATATCAATATCAATCAAGCAGGACGTAGGGTTTTACCTCCATCAAGAGGGCCCGAACCTGGGTAAAACATCGTGTCCCTTGTCTCCTGTTACCATCCGCCTAGACGCACAGTTCGGGACCCCCTACCCGAGATCCGCCGGTTTTGACACCGACATGCCCCCTACAACCACTAGCTGGTTGGCTGCTTCGAGAGAAACTGACACTTGTCATTGAGAACATCCCATCCTCCGAGGACTTTGATCGAAAATCATCAGTGAGGAAAAACCAAACACCTACAAACCCAAAGTGATTGAGCATCACTGAAGAGATTGTTCCTGTGTGGAACTGACGCTTGTTACCTTTAAGGACTACGCATCCTCCAGACGGTTAGGTGTCATGGTCTAGCGCATCCAAGAGGAAATTGTGGATCGCTAGTGACCGAGTCTGTGAAGGTTTGGAAGTCACCTAAAGACTTACCACGAGTGATTGGGCGAGGTCTGTGTGATCTTAGCTTAAGGAGAATACGGTAAGGACTATGTTTCTAGGACTGTGTGTCCTTAGGTTTAAATACCTAGCCGCTCCAACCAGACGTGCGACTATCACAACAGTTGGAACTGGTCTACCAAATCATCGTCTTCACCAACCTACCAGTTCTATTTCCTCAACCCTTTCATTTCCTCATTCATGTGTTGATGAACTTGATCGTTACTGTTTGAAGACATTGACTGAAGACTTTCTCTATTTCCTCAATCCTAATTCTTCAGTCACTTTGTCTTCAGCCTGCTTATCCTGTTTACACGCTACTTGTGCTCTATATGTTTCATTTCATCATGATTGCTTAGGAAATTCCTCACCTAGAATTTCCTCAGTGAAGAATTTGTAAAAATCGCCTATTCACCCCCCTCTAGTCGATATAACACGCTTTCATTAATACATTGGATTATAGTACCCTTAGTACTAACAATACCACTCCATGAAGATGCAATACTCTCCTAATCTACATGTCATGTTGATGTATATCTTGAAGTGTTCTAAGTGACTTATTTGAGCAGAGATGTTGTCCTGCAGAACATCTTTTGAAGAACACACATATATGAGTCTGATGTTAAACGTCACAATCTATGAGAGTAGGGTGATGTCTAGTAACTCGTGAAAGGCCTTGGAGTGTGATGCATAAGCTCCACCCATGGGGAAGTCCCACGATAGCCTAGTATAGGTCAAGACTTTGTGTGAAACTAGATTTGCAGAAAACTTGCAGTTTAAGGCCTAGTCCACTATTCAAGTTGCTTACTAGTGTACCATAGAGTTCTAGGTGGAATTTCAACTTAACAGTCTCCACTGCAGTACCGGTATATAGAACAATGTTTTGAAACCGAAGGCAATTTTTGTGAGCCTCTGGGATCTGGTGGGGGATTGCTGGAATTTGGTCTATTTCGGGCCAGCCAATAGCCATTTCAGAAATTCTTGATAAATCCTAGAGGCCCACTTAGCCCATTCATGTAAGGCAAGATGTGGGACTAAAATTTAGTCTCACATTGCTAGTAGGAGTTGGAGCTCCTTATAAGGGAGGATGCTTTCCCACATGTATGAGCATAAGAACAAGAGAGACATTCACGCGCGCTCCTCCTCCACCACCCGCCTCGCACGACACACCGCGGGTTGCAAGAATGAGCCGAGTCGTTGTCTAAATTTTTGCCGTGCACGACTGTATACGAAAGGTTACACGAAAGCTAATTTTTTTGCTATAGTTGAGATTGAATGCGAACGGTGCATCCCTTCGGCTGATGTCTCCCTCTCTTCATTTCATCTCCCGTCGCTGCCTGATGTCGCTTGAAGCTACCTCAGTATTTCCCCAAAGAGGAAGGGATGATGCAACACAACGGCGTTAGGTATTTCCCTCAGATATGAAACCAAGGTTATTGAACCAGTAGGAGAATCAAGCAACACAATGTAAACTGCCCCTGCACATAGATAACAAATCCTTACAACCCGACGTGTTAAAGGGGTTGTCAATCCCTTCCGGGTACGGTGCCTCAAGATAGGCAAACGGACGTGATATAAATTATAGTAGATTGATAGATCGAACGCCAAACAAAATAAATAAGAATAAATTGCAGCAAGGTATTTTTATATTTTTGGTTTAATATATCTGAAAATAAATGCAAAGGAAAAGTAGACCGCAAAGGCAAATATATGAGAAAGAGACCCGGGGGCGTAGGTGTCACTAGTGGCTTCTCTCGAGAAAAATAGCAAACGGTGGGTGAACAAATTACTGTTGGGCAATTGATAGAACTTCAAATAATCATGTCGATATCCAGGCAATGATCATTACATAGGCATCACGTCCAAGATTAGTAGACCGACTCCTGTCTGCATCTACTACTATTACTCCGCACATCGACCGCTATCCAACATGCATCTAGTGTATTAAGTTCATGGAGAAACGGAGTAATGCAATAAGAATGATGACATGATGTAGACAAGATCTATCTATGTAGTGATAGACCCCATCGTTTTATCCTTAGTAGCAACGATACTTACGTGTTGGTTCCCCTTCTGTCACTGGGATCAAGCACTGTAAGATCGAACCCACTACAAAGCACCTCTTCTAATTGCAAGATAAATAGATCAAGTTGGCCAAACAAAACCCAAATATCGGAGACGAAATACGAGGCTATAAGAGATCATGCATATAAGAGATCAAAGAAACTTAAATAACTTTCATGGACATAAAAAGATATAACTGATCATAAACTCAACATTCACCAGATCCCAACAAACACACCGCAAAAAGAGTTACATCATATGGATCTCCAAGAGACCATTGTATTGAGAATTCAGCAAGAGAGAGGAAGCCATCTAGCTACTAACTACGGACCTGAAGGTCTACAAAGAACTACTCACGCATCATGGGAGAGGCACCAATGGAGGTGGTGAAACCCATCTGAGATGGTGTCTAGATTGGATCTAGTGGTTCTAGACTCTGTGACGGCTGGATCAATATTTTGTCGACTCCCCTAGGGTTTTCGGAATATTGGGGTATTTATAGAGCAAAGAGGCGGTCCGAGGGGCACCCGAGGTGGGCACAACCCACCAGGGAGCGCCTGTGATAAGAACATGATGATGATGGGTTACAAATTTGTGATCCATGGAAATATTTGCTGGAAGGAACTCCTAAGTCGAACAAAACATCATGTTTGCATTGTCCATAACATAGCAAAGCTGAAAACTAAAATACTCTATATCATGAAACCTTTGCATTATGATTTGGTATTGCCATGTTTTCTTTTGTGTTATGACCAAGTAGAGTTGAGGATGACTCCTTTTCAAGAAAGGGGGGATGATGAGGACATCTCGGTCATTGAAACAAGACCAATCATCCCTAAACAAACTCTAAGTTGTGACAAACAAGTACATGATCAGATGCGACACAATTCAAAGGTGAAAGCTACAAATGAGAATTGCATCATTTCTTTGCATGGATATTATCTACTTCCCTTCTACTTATCCTTTGAAGATCAAAGAGAGTCGAGGACGACTCTTCATCAAGGGAGGGAGGATGATGAGCACATGGGTACATCATACATGACATTTCAGAAAAGTGCACAATTTAGTTGGAAAGAATTACTAAGCTGAATCAAGCAAACATATGGCCAGGTGAACGCTAACTTAAGTTCATACCACAATCTTGAACACATGGCTGCACTTTCATTCCCATTGTTGTTGGTTGAACTTAGGTATCACATGGAAGAAATCCAACAACCTATGAGCTCTTGAAACAACCGGTCTGGAGGAACGAGTTTGAAGAAAACAAGTTTCAAGTAAAGTTGATGTTGTCAGTTTTTACCTCTGATGTTTCGTGGTGGCACACCCATATGGTGGAGATACGGGGCCATAGGGGTACATTAACAGAAGCTACATCAAATTATCTTTCCAATGAAAAAAACCTCACATCATTTGAAGTTGTGAGTCAAAAGTACTAGTCATTCTCGTGGAAGGTGTTCAGGGTGTCAAGACTTCGCGAATTTCCGAGGAGCTCTCCAACAACTCTCAAAGTTGACTGCTTATTCACCCAATGAAGCCATGCAAACCTGCTTACTTTTGAAACCATTTTCACACCTAGCTAAGGGGAGATGTCCCTGCTATAAAACCCCATCTCCCCATGCTCTAGATAACCTTTTGTCAAACCATTCAGCTACAAGCTTATGCAGCAAGACTGCTAGAGAGATCCGAGAGATCTTGCTACCTTTGCTCTTGTGAGTTCATTCGGATTCGCAAGAAGGAGCCTCTGGTTCCCCCTAGTTCGTGCTCTACGGTTCCGGCCGTTTTGTGTGGATTAGTCCCGGTTTGTGGTTCTGCAATTGTTCGGACAGCGTGTTGGAGTTCTTCTAGCTTCGGTCAGCCATCCCCAACGTATGGGTTGCATCCAACCTTGGCAGGTATAAAGCTAGTTATCCCGGCTGCTTGCAGCTAGTTATCCCTTCCGATTCGATCCTACGACGTGAAGATCGAGCCACCCTCGGGCGTGAACTCGTTCATCGGGTTCCCACCTATCATCTGGCATCAGAGCCTTCGTTGACACGGTAGGATCTGTTATCCAAGTTTATTTGCTATCATCCCTTTAGATCGAGTGTTTTTCATGCTATATTTTCTGTCCTAGAAGTCCAAAGCCCCACCAAAAATAAATCCAAGCCTTGTTGGTGCTGAGATCTTGTTGTTGCATTCCTTTCATGTTCTTCATCTTTTAGATCTGCAGCAAGTTCATCTTCATAATTGCTTTCAAATTTGGCTGTTGTGCTTTGGAAAAGGAGAGAAAAAAGTGGCAAAAAAATCAAAAGAGAGAAAAAAAGAGTGGAAAAAAAGTCAAGAGAGAAAAAGGAAGTCTTGTGTAAGATCCAAAAGTTTCAGCTTGATAGAAAAAAAATTAGAAGCTTGTGTGTTGTGTTTTCAAATCTTGGTGCAAAAGTGCAGCAGATCCATCCACATATTTTTCTTGGTTTGCATCAACTTGATTTCAGCACAAGCCCCTTTTTGTTTACCCCACCGAGCTCCACCAAAAACTGAAGCTAGTTCTTTGATCCCTGTCTTTCAATCGCTTTAACACATCCGGGAGAAGCACAATCTGTTGTGAACTCATAAGAACTTTGGTGAGTAAGAGGTGAGGTTGTGTGATTCCACAAAATTATCCTATTCCACTTTTGGTCGTACTAACATGGCAGGATCTAGATTGAGTGTTCATGGAGAAAACCATGAGAAAGCAGATGCCCCGGTCACACGTGCTGATTTTCAGGAATTATGGAACATGGTTCCAGACCTTGGAAGGATGTTTCATGAGCGTCTTCGAGCAGGTGGTGATGGTGTTCAACACCAACAATACCATGTTTCTCATGAAGTGCAGCAAAGAAGACATGCTCGAGGGCATGATGTTGTTGCCTGTGGGCGTGTCCCTACTACTCAAGAAGTGCGACAAGGAGGACATGCTCGAGGGCATAGTGTTGCTGCTGCTCATGGGTGTGGCGCGGCTTCTCCTCAAATGCGGCAAGGATGGCATGCCCGAGGGCAAACTACAGCTGCCCCCTAGTCATGTCGCTGCTGCTCATGAATCGCGGCAACATCATGGCCGACAACAAAGTTATGGCACCCGTCGGCACATCGATGACCTACCGCAAAGCATGACCGTGGTTGATGAACCGAATCCGGTGATTCATAGCCCATGTTTACAGAGAAGCTCAATCATAATGTTGGCATCTCAACCACCACCATTGTCCCAACATCCAAGAAACATGTGCCACAAATTACATGTGAGGAAGAGTGTCCACTTTCAAAAATCCCACCACTTGAGAGTGAAAAGAAAAATGAGTTGAGTGACTCCACCAAATGTGAGGAAGAGTGTCCACTTTCCGCAATTCCATATATTTCGAGTGATAAAGAAAGTGAGGTGAGTGAGTCCACAAAATGTGAGATTGATATCATTCCACACCTCATTAGAGAGATGAGTGAACCACAAGATAATATACCACATTACCCAAGAGAGAGGATTAGTGAGTTGTGTGAGTCCACCAAACGTGAGCTTGAGGTGTTTCCCGATAATATGAAAGAGATGAGTAATCCACCAAATGAAAAGAGAGAGGAGTATTCAATTACTAACCTTTCACAAAATTCTTTTTCTTTACAATATGTGCAGATGCAAAAGTCATACCTATCAACTCTCTTGCAACGATGGGAAATTGAGACCCAAGGACAAATATGGAGGACATGGAGTACCACTACACTGCAGATTGATTTTTAGAAAGGCAATCAAGTACTCAATGAGGTAAAACAAAAAGGATCTTCCATTTTTATGAAGCGAGAGGTATGCACGTATGAGTTTTTGAAGCAATGGCGTGATAAGATTAGAGAAAAATTGTTTGGTACATCATCCATCCAGCAATATGGTTTTGCTAATCTTGAAGAGGCTATAAAAGATCCAATAAAACTTAATGTTGCACATGATTATTCATCATTTTCTTTTCCTAGTTATTTTGTATTTTCCTTGTGCTATAATTTTGCATACCAAATAAAGTTGAGGACAACTTTTCTCCTAGAGAGGGAGGCTGATAAGAACATGATGATGATAGGTTACAAATTTGTGATCCATGGAAATATTTGCTGGAAGGAACTGCTAAGTCGAACAAAACATCATGTTTGCATTGTCCATAATATAGCAAAGCTGAAATCTAAAATACTCTATATCATGAAACCTTTGCATTATGATTTGGTATTGCCATGTTTTCTTTTGTGTTATGGCCAAGTAGAGTCGAGGACGACTCCTTTTCAAGAAAGGGGGGATGGTGAGGACATCTCGGTCATTGAAACAAGACCAATCATCCCTGAACAAACTCTAAGTTGTGACAAACAAGTACATGATCAAATGCAACACAATTCAAAGGTGAAAGCTACAAATGAGAATTGCATCATTTCTTTGCATGGATATTATCTACTTCCCTTCTACTTATCCTTTGCAGATCAAAGAGAGTCGAGGACGACTCTTCATCAAGGGAGGGAGGATGATGAGCACATGGGTACATCATACATGACATTTCAGAAAAGTGCACAATTTAGTTGGAAAGAATTACTAAGCTGAATCAAGCAAACATATGGCCAGGTGAACGCTAACTTAAGTTCATACCACAATCTTGAACACATGGATGCACTTTCATCCCCATTGTTGTTGGTTGAACTTAGGTATCACATGGAAGAAATCCAACAACCTATGAGCTCTTGAAACAACCGGTCTGGAGGAACGAGTTTGAAGAAAACAAGTTTCAAGTGAAGTTGATGTTGTCAGTTTTTACCTCTGATGTTTCGTGGTGACACACCCATATGGTGGAGAGACGGGGCCATAGGGGTACATTAACAGAAGCTACATCAAATTATCTTTCCAAGGCAAAAAACCTCACATCATTTGGAGTTATGAGTCAAAAGTACTAGTCATTCTCGTGGAAGGTGTCCAGGGTGTCAAGACTTCGCGAATTTCCGAGGAGCTCTCCAACAACTCCTAAAGTTGACTGCTTATTCACCCAAGGAAGCCATGCAAACCTGCTTACTTTTGAAACCATTTTCACACCTAGCTAAGGGGAGATGTCCCTGCTATAAAACCTCATCTCCCCCATCCTCTAGATAACCTTTTGTCAAACCATTCAGCTACAAGCTTATGCAGCAAGACTGCTAGAGAGATCCGAGAGATCTTGCTACCTTTGCTCTTGTGAGTCCATTCGGATTCGCGAGAAGGAGCCTCTGGTTTCCCCTAGCTCGTGCTCTACGGTTCCGGCCGTTTTGTGTGGATTAGTCCCGGTTTGTGGTTCTGCGATTGTTCGGACAGCGGGTTGGAGTTCTTATAGCTTCGGTCAGCCATCCCAACGAATGGGTTACATCCAACCTTGGCAGGTATAAAGCTAGTTATCCCGGCTGCTTGCAGCTAGTTATCCCTCCCGATTCGATCCTACGACGTGAAGATCAGGCCACCCTCGGGCGTGAACTCGTTCATCGGGTTCCCACCTATCATCTGGCATCAGAGCCTTTGTTGACACGGTAGGATCTGTTATCCAAGTTTATCTTGCTATCATCCCTTTAGATCGAGTGTTTTTCATGCTATATTTTCTGTCCTAGAAGTCCAAAGCCCCACCAAAAATAAATCCAAGCCTTGTTGGTGTTGAGATCTTGTTGTTGCATTCCTTGCATGTTCTTCATCTTTTAGATCTGCACCAAGTTCATCTTCATAATTGCTTTCAAATTTGGCTATTGTGCTTTGGAAAAAGAGAGAAAAAAGTGGCAAAAAAATCAAAAGAGAGAAAAAAAGAGTGGAAAAAAAGTCAAGAGAGAAAAAGAAAGTCTTGTGTAAGATCCAGAAGTTTCAGCTTGATAGAAAAAAAATTAGAAGCTTGTGTGTTGTGTTTTTCAATCTTGGTGCAAAAGTGCAGCAGATCCATCCACATATTTTTTCTTGGTTTGCATCAACTTGATTTCAGCACAAGCCCCTTTTTGTTTACCCCACCGAGCTCCACCAAAAACCGAAACTAGCTCTTTGATCCCTGTCTTTCAATCGCTTTAACACATCCGGGAGAAGCACAATCTGTTGTGAACTCATAAGAACTTTGGTGAGTAAGAGGTGAGGTTGTGTGATTCCACAAAATTATCCTATTCCACTTTTGGCCGTACTAACATGGCAGGATCTAGATCGAGTGTTCATGGAGAAAACCATGAGAAAGCAGATGCCCCGGTCACAAGTGCTGATTTTCAGGAATTACGGAACATGGTTCGAGACCTTGGAAGGATTTTTCATGAGCGTCTTCGAGCAGGTGGTGATGGTGTTCGACACCAACAATACCATGTTTCTCATGAAGTGCAGCAAAGAAGACATGCTCGAGGGCATGATGTTGTTGCCCGTGGGCGTGTCCCTACTACTCAAGAAGTGTGACAAGGAGGACATGCTCGAGGGCATAGTGTTGCTGCTGCTCATGGGTGTGGCGCTGCTGCTCCTGAAATGCGGCAAGGATGGCATGCCCGAGGGCAAGCTACAGCTGCCCCTAGTCATGTCGCTGTTGCTCATGAATCGCGGCAACGTCATGGCTGACAACAAAGTTATGGCACCCGTCGGCACGTCGATGACCTACCGCAAAGCATGACCGTGGTTGATGAACCGAATCCGGTGATTCATAGCCCATGTTTACATAAGAAGCTCAATCCTAATGTTGGCATCTCAACCACCACCACTGTCCCAACATCCAAGAAACATGTGCCACAAATTACATGTGAGGAAGAGTGTCCACTTTCAAAAATCCCACCACTTGAGAGTGAAAAGAAAAATGAGTTGGGTGACTCCACCAAATGTGAGGAAGAGTGTCCACTTTCCGCAATTCCATATATTTCGAGTGATAAAGAAAGTGAGGTGAGTGAGTCCACAAAATGTGAGATTGAGATCATTCCACACCTCATTAGAGAGATGAGTGAACCACAACATAATATACCACATTACCCAAGAGAGAGGATTAGTGAGTTGTGTGAGTCCACCAAACGTGAGCTTGAGGTGTTTCCCGATAATATGAAAGAGATGAGTGATCCACCAAATGAAAAGAGAGAGGAGTATTCAATTACTAACCTTTCACAAAATTCTTTTTCTTTACAATATGTGCAGATGCAAAAGTCATACCTATCAGCTCTCTTGCAACGATGGGAAATTGAGACCCAAGAACAAATATGGAGGACATAGAGTACCACCACACTACAGATTGATTTTTAGAAAGGCAATCAAGTACTCAATGAGGTAAAACAAAAAGGATCTTCCATTTTTATGAAGCGAGAGGTATGCACGTATGAGTTTTTGAAGCAATGGCGTGATAAGATTAGAGAAAAATTGTTTGGTACATCATCCATCCAGCAATATGGTTTTGCTAATCTTGAAGAGGCTATAAAAGATCCAATAAAACTTAATGTTGCACATGATTATTCATCATTTTCTTTTCCTAGTTATTTTGTATTTTCCTTGTGCTATAATTTTGCATACCAAATAAAGTTGAGGACAACTTTTCTCCTGGAGAGGGAGGCTGATAAGAACATGATGATGATAGGTTACAAATTTGTGATCCATGGAAATATTTGCTGGAAGGAACTGCTAAGTCGAACAAAACATCATGTTTGCATTGTCCATAATATAGCAAAGCTGAAAACTAAAATACTCTATATCATGAAACATTTGCATTATGATTTGGTATTGCCATGTTTTCTTTTGTGTTATGACCAAGTAGAGTCGAGGACTAATCCTTTTCAAGAAAGGGGGGATGATGAGGACATCTCGGTCATTGAAACAAGACCAATCATCCCTGAACAAACTCTAAGTTGTGACAAACAAGTACATGATCAGATGCAACACAATTCAAAGGTGAAAGCTACAAATGAGAATTGCATCATTTCTTTGCATGGATATTATCTACTTCCCTTCTACTTATCCTTTGCAGATCAAAGAGAGTCGAGGAGGACTCTTCATCAAGGGAGGGAGGATGATGAGCACATGGGTACATCATACATGACATTTCAGAAAAGTGCACAATTTAGTTGGAAAGAATTACTAAGCCGAATCAAGCAAACATATGGCCAGGTGAACGCTAACTTAAGTTCATATCACAATCTTGAACACATGGCTGCACTTTCATCCTCATTGTTGTTGGTTGAAATTAGGTATCACATGAAAAAAATCCAACAACCTATGAGCTCTTGAAACAACCGGTCTGGAGAAACGAGTTTGAAGAAAACAAGTTTCAAGTGAAGTTGATATTGTCAGTTTTTACCTCTGATGTTTCATGGTGGCACACCCATATGGTGGAGAGACGGGGCCATAGGGGTACATTAACAGAACCTACATCAAATTATCTTTCCAATGCAAAAACCCTCACATCATTTGGAGTTGTGAGTCAAAAGTACTAGTCATTCTCGTGGAAGGTGTCGAGGCTGTCAAGACTTCGTGAATTTCCGAGGAGCTCTCCAACAACTCCCAAAGTTGACTGCTTATTCGCCCAAGGAAGCCATGTAAACCTGCTTACTTTTGAAACCATTTTCACACTTAGCTAAGGGGGGATGTCCCTTCTATAAAACCCCATCTCCCCTATCCTCTAGATAACCTTTTGTCAAACTATTCAGCTACAAGCTTATGCAGCAAGACTGCTAGAGAGATCCGAGAGATCTTGCTACCTTTGCTCTTGTGAGTTCATTCGGATTCGCGAGAAGGAGCCTCTGGTTCCCCCTAGTTTGTGCTCTATGGTTCCGGCCGTTTTGTGTGGATTAGTCCCGGTTTATGGTTCTGCGATTATTCGGACATCGGGTTGGAGTTCTTGTAGCTTCGGTCAGCCATCCCCAACGTATGGGTTGCATCCAACCTTGGCAGGTATAAAGCTAGTTATCCCGGTAGCTTGCAACTAGTTATCCCTCCCGATTCGATCCTAAGACGTGAAGATCGGGCCACCCTCCAGCGTGAACTCGTTCATCGGGTTCTCACCTATCAGCCTGGGCCTCCTCGCGCCCTGGTGGGTTGTGCTCTCCTCGGAGCACCCCCCAGGCGCAGCCAGGCCCCGTTATGTGTCTTCTGTTCCATAAAAATCTCCGCGAAATTCCATTGCATTTGGACTCGGTCTGATATTGATTTCCTGCAATGTAAAAAACATGCAGAAAACAGCAACTGGCACTTAGCACTATGTCAATAGGTTAGTACCAAAAAATGATATAAAATGACTATGAAATGATTATAAAACATCCAAGATTGATAATATAACAGCATGGAACAATCAAAAATTATAAATACGTTGGAGACGTATCACTGCCCGTTCGCCTCCCTCTCCTGTGCCTATAAAAGAGGGGTTGCTCCTCTCCAGAGAGACACACCAGAGCAACACCTTCCTCACGACATCGAGTTCTTGAGCTCTGAGCTACTGCTACGATCTTCCCCATCCCGGCTTGCGGCGTGTATCGCAGGTAAGGACAGTAGGCCTTTGAAGCCCCACCTCTTTGAGTCATATACGAAAGAAGGGTGATAAAGTTTTTGGAGAGCGCTCTGCACGACTACTTACCTGTTCATCATGGACACCCTGAACACGGACGACCACCTCCCCAACGACGACTTCTTCCCCGACGTCAACGACCTCTTCGACGACATGGGTGACAACGTCAACGCCAATGCTACTGCTACTGCCACATCACAGTACGTGTTCATGTTCCTTTTGTTTGACATCCTGCTACAATTTCTTCTTCTAGTATTTGTTCTAGTTCACATGTGTAGATGTTATTTGCCTTCTCTCTATTAGATTGCATGACGTGTTTCATCTCTGCTATAGTAGTCATGTTTTATCTAATATTTCTGTGGATTAAACCATATGGTAAATTGCTCATATTTCCAACAGAAATAGCCCGGATTCACAAGATATGTTGCCTTATATATTATCAAAGTCATGCACAATGTTTCGTACAAATGCATATATATCGTATTATTTTTAATCATAGAGTAAGGATTTTTTTGAATCTTTCCTTAATAGTTTCTTAATCAACAAGTTAATAAACTAGGAATCTAAAAGTGTTATGTTAAAGCATTGACATCATACATTATGTTTTACTAAAACTAAACATTCTGAACAAACATAGTGAGAAAAAACTAGACATGTTTACTCCGATTTATCTACATATCGTCTGATATCACCCGATACCCGACATCTGATATGTCAAAGCCAAACCGATACGAACCCAATATCCGATATTTTGAAGCTTGAACCCATGTGGGTTGGTTCCACCAAAAGAACCTAAATATCCAAACTATATGCCACAACTAATTTTTTGGTTTATGTATCACTCCGAAATTATCATATTGCACATAGAGATGCCAGTTTCTAAACATTTTTCTTAAAATAAGGAACTTCAAAGGTACATAACTTTGCTAAGTATTAACAAAATATGATCAACATGCTCTTAAAACCACCGTACTATCTACTATGGTGCACGACGTGTCGTTTTCAATGCATACTGCTATCGGTAGACCTTGTTTTGATAGGTAAAATCGCATACTTCTAATGGACACGTCACATACCACTGAAATAATAAAACCGTTAAATCCTGAAATAAATTCAGGAAAGTACAAGCACTCGTGATAAGTTGAAGACTTAAATTCAGGTGGACATATTCCACCACAAGAAATCCGATCAACTCCGCTACGTTTGGTTTGTTGTCTCGCGACCTCTCACGAGAGCGCGGGGCTTTTTTTTTCCAACGGGCTAGAGAGGTGTCTCGTGGACATTTGTGTTAAAACAATTTTTATATATAACTCGGCATTTTGAATCTGTTTTGCTTTTAAATTCGTCCAAAAATCCCGATGTTTTTACTTTCTCATAGAGTAGTTCTGTTGTAAGAGGATGACATTTTTTATTATAAGAGGATGCATTTTTTTATTATACAATAGGATGCCATTTTTATTATTGTAAAGATGGAATTTTTATGATTTAAGTGGATGGCATTTTTTATTCTAAGATAGGAGGATGGCATTTTTATTATTAGAGGATGACAATTTTATTTATAAGAGCATGTACTTTCATTTTATAATAAAAGGTACATTTTATTATTGTGAGGATGACATGTTCGTTATTTTAAGAGGGTGATGACTAGAAACTTGGCAACCTTTGTGGCATTTTTTGTTTTCTGATTTTTGTTCATGGCATTTTATCAAAAAAAAACTATTTAGCGGGCCTCTGGGCCAACTGGGGGGTCACCATGGCCCTCACCGCTGGAGAACACGAGACATGTTCGCTGGAGGATCTTACCCCAGCGAACGAATACGTTTGATTGGAGGCTCCTCCTGACGACCGAACGCCAGATATTGGGGTCATTTACTTTTTTTTGTCTCAATTTTTTTTTACTTTTTTTTTGAGAAGTGGGGCCATTTACTTATGCATGTATGCTCTTTATGTCCAGTATGCAATAGCTATTTATTTTTTATTTTTTGAGAAGAGGTTAAATTTATGTTTTTTAGGGCTCATATTTGTATGCTTAGGCTCTTCTTTTGCGTCGGCTGGATGGGCGGCCCATTGTGCAAGACCCATTTTTTCTCGTATCCCTATACTCTTATCGGCCTACCACACGATCACACACCACGGACGATTTACCCGTCCGATAGATTAGGGCTAATTATACCGTGCTTCCTCCCCCTCTCGATTGATCACGGCGTCGGCGGCCACGCATCCGGCGCCTGGGTGCACCGTCTCCGGCAGGAACCACACCACTGCCTTCCGGTGAATCATTTATCCGGCGAAGAAACGACTGGATAGATCGAAGAGTAATTCGACTGGAGCTAAAGCAACACCGAACAACGGACGGAGGTACGTAACCATGGTGCATGCCGACTTAGCAGATCCCGTTCAGAAAGGAAAAAAAAGTTAGATTAAAGCAGCACATTTTACTATACTAGCACTAATTGTTGTTAGCCGTAAGATCGAGTTGTCGGACTAGAGACTAATCGCTGACTAATGGAAGACTTGTACTCCTTATTTGTCATCAAAATGGATAAAAGATGATGTATCTAGACATATTTTAGTTTTAGATACATCTTTTTTCATCTATTTTGATGACAAGTATTTTCGGACTGAGGGATGCGTGAACCGAGGAGATGATCGAGGTTTGACTAATGGCGTCGACGATGCTGTCGATAGAATCTCGGCCGTCGATTTTTGCAGTTGCACGGTTACTAATCTCGCTTCACTCTCCTTCTCAGTTCACTCGCGTACGTGCACGCGCGCCGCGCCAATGGAGGACGCCCGCAGCACGTGGGACAGCCCGAGCCACCCCACGCCAACAATGGCAGCAGCAGGCTCGACGGCGAGCATGAAGCTCTTCGTGGACGCGGGCGCGCGGCGCGTGGTGTTCGCGGAGGCCGGCAAGGACGTGGTCGACTTCCTCTTCTCCCTCCTGGCCCTGCCGCTCGGCCGGGCGGACCGGCTGCTCGCCCCGCTCGGCGGCGCGGGCGGCTCCGTCGGCAACCTCTACGCCAGCGTGGAGCGGCTGGACCCGGCGCACGTCCAGCCCGGCGTGGCCGACAAGAAGGCGCTCCTCCACCCCACCGTGCTCTCCCCGCCGGCGCGCGTCGAGCACAGCTTCCACCCGCGGAGGGAGCTCTACACGTGCCCTAGTGCCGGTATCTACTGCTTGGAGTGCGCCAGGAACGTGACGGACTGGAAGGGCACCAGGTGCCCGTCCTGCGGCGACGAGATGACGCTGGAGGCGCGGTACGTGCCGCCGGCGCCCAGGTTCTCATCGACGGCCGGCAAAGGCGAGGCGGGCGTGGCCGCGCCAGAGGGGTTCGTCCGTGGCGGCGCCGCGACGAGGTACATAGTGACGGATGACCTCCAGGTCCGCCCGTCGTCGGCGGGCGAGCTGGTCGCGCTGTGCCCGGCCCTCGGCCCCGCGGATGTCGGGGCGCTCCGGGAGCTCGACGTGCAGCTTGGGTTCAAGGAGGTGGGCTTAATTACTACTGTTCCATTCCATCTATTCCGTTTCCATTTTCATCTTGGAACTGAACTAGCAATGCAGCATGTAGGCCACGTGTTTGATACTTTGATCTGATGATGCAACTGCAGGGCAAAGAGATCCTCAAGGCCGTGATGATGCAGTCCAGGACCGTGCTCACCGACGTTTTCCGAGTAGCCGTACGCGACCTCGGCTCGTTTCCCGAATTCATATTCGCCGATTGGCTTCCTGCATTACAAGGTACTTCCTCTGTAAACTAATATAAAAGCGTTTAGATTACTAAAGTAGTGATCTAAATGCTTTTATATTAGTTTGAGTATCATCTGGATGACAGTCAAATCCACTGCGCTAGCTAGCTTTATGCAGGTTTTAATAGCGGTAGTGGAGTAAGTTTTAGAGACATCTTGCATGTCTACTGCAGTTCGGTACTTAAATGAGCCTACAGAATCTACTCCAATACTGACACTACACTATCGGATTCAAATTCACATTCAAATTCTTGTTCTTTATGCAGCAGCGGAGGAAACTCTTGGGTGAGGAAGACAAGGAGAAAAAGACAGCAGAGCGGGCAGCATCATGAAACCCAGGAGATATTCTGAATTGAACTTTTCTCTGTAACAACTAAGAGTTGTTCCATGTCAGCCTCATAGGATCTGAGTGAGCCTGTGCGTGTCTGTATGTCTGGTGTGTGTTGCGTTCTGCCGTCGTAACTTGTTTCTGAATGGATGTCGGGTGTGTGGACTGAGCTGTCTACGCATTTTGTCCTCACTCGTGAGCATCCGGAACCAACTTTTTGATTGATCATCCATCCTAGAATAAAATTACCTCAAAGCCAAGCACGCTTAACTTTTGAGTTCTTTTCGAATGAGCTTCCCAAAAAGAAGGAATTTCTTATTGATATGAGTAGTCCATCACTTCTATTAAGCCAGACTCTCACAAGTACGACTTGACCTTTATTGATGACATCATGTGCCATGTCGTTTGGGTTGCATGAGAGACACCATGGTCCATGGCGTTTACCCTAGCTGGGCAAACGTCAAAGAGGACACGACATGTACCATGATGTCTCACGTGCAACCCAAACGTCATAATGAATGGCGTCACTAAAAGGGGTTAGATCGTACTAAATTTTCGACGGAGAGTCAAATCATGCTAAACTTTGGCAAAAGGGTCAAAACAATGGTTTTGCCCTCGTTTTGCAAAGCATTGCTTACCCCTCCTCCTCACGTAATGGCGGTCGCCAGCGGCCAAGGGCTGTTAGTATGCGTTCCATGCCACGTCTTACATGTCTTGTGTAGTTCGATAGCCTCCAGGATCACCATGTATCTTTTGTAGTGTTCTTGGTGGCTACATGGTGCGGAGCACTATAGGATCATCCCCGTGGCTTTAGCTCCATTATCAAGGGACACGCGCGTCACATATACTCCCTCCATTTCAAAATAGATGACCCAACTTTGTACTAAAATTAGTACAAAGTTGAGTCGTCTATTTTGAAACGGAGGGAGTACTCTACAAGTCATCTTTTATGTGTCTCTACTTGGTTGTTTCATGAATGATGTACAACTTAATACTTCTGTTGTGTGGGGTTAGCAATAATGCAATTCAGAATCTAGACTTATCTACACCCGGTAAACAGCAAAAAAATAGCAGAAACTTAAAAAAAAACTGATTTTTTTGGTCATCCAAGATGTATAAATGTGTGATGTTCATGCAAAATTTCAGGCTGTTTGGACATTCAGGGAGCTCATAGCAAAAAAGAGAAATTTTGCACCAAATTTGCCTTTTTGCCACAAGCGCCTTCAATGTCCAAACTTCTCCAAAGTTCGCACCGTCACCACACACTTAAGCATCTTGCACCACTTTTTTTTTTCTATTTAAAACGATTTTACTCTTCAGACCCGGGCAGAATAGCCGCACTCGTGGGTAAGCCTATAGTTTTAGTGTTAGTGGTAGACTGAAGATGTTCATCATCAAAAGAATGCTCATGATTTAGACGAGGTGGCATCTCACGAATACAGTAGTTTCATGTGGCTTCAGTGGTCGAGCCTTTTGGGATTTTAACCAGTATTGGTACGCATGATTCATTGCTAAGACACATTAGCACTTGACTTTCTTTCTGTTGTGTCAGTATTCAGATTGTCCCTCGTAGTTTGTTTCTTTGATTCAGTTTACGCATGAACCAGCAGCTCCGTCAGATGCATATGTGTGGCCCTTCAACTAACCCTCCCTTGCAGCTTCCAGGAGCTCATTCCATCTTGTGATCTTCTCCCTAGGCTTGTTCTTCAGCTCGCCGGCCGTCTTCTCTTTGGAGTCGATCTTCTCCCAGCCATCAAAGGGCACGTAGCGGGCATTCTTCTGTTCTAGAATCTCAACTAGTCCCCGCCGGCCTTGCCTTTTTGGACCAGATGGGTCCGTGAATACGCCCTTCCTGTCGTCTTCAAGGATGCTATCCACCTGTCAATCAACTAATATTTAGAACAGTTCCTCAAAGACAACTTTCATCGAGCAGCTTGCTTGGCAACACCATTATAAATCGACAAATTACGTCATACCTTGATGCTGAATAAGTTTTTTTCTGACTTGGGTGTAAAATAAAATCACATCTTTATGTTTTCAAACATTCTGGCCAAATTCCATATGATGTACTCCCTCAGTCCGCAAATACTTGTCATCAAAATGGATAAAAGGAGATGTATCTAGATGTATTTTAGTTCTAGATACATCCCTTTTTATCCATTTTGATGACAAGTATTTTCGGACGGAGGGAGTATATTACAGGGATGAAGCACGAAGCTTCAACCAAACCATAAGCCAAAAACATGCCGGTTTGTGTGCTGGGCAGAACAAGGGAGGTGCCTAATAAAGCAACTGTAAGTGTAGCTAAATTATTATTTTTACAGCACAGAAATTTGCATGCTCACAGCGACGTGCGCCTAGGAATTGTTTGGACGAAAAGCAGCCAACAAAATACCAAGATATCATAAGGGCAGTTCCACCATGGTATTATTATTATTATGATTTAAAGTACATACCGTTTCTTCGGCACAATGGAGATTTGTAGCAACAATCCCAGTTGGTCCTCTCTTCAACCATCCTACCACGTACAGTCCTGGCTCCACCGTGGCAGTCTCTGATTCACTGCACAGAACTCTGCCCCTCAAATTTGGGACAACTCCTGCAACAAATAGTGTTAAACAAACATTATTGAAAAAACTTCTTTATGGATTAGAAAGGGCAGTAAATAAAAAGGCAATACCACACACCTCTGTATTTGTCGAAGGACAAACCTTCTATTGGCAAGGATTTGTAACCTATACTCTTCAAAACAATTCTAAGAAGAAGATAGATACTTAAGATGGGCCTTAGAAACCTAGAGTTAATTGGTCACATAAAAATTCAAGAAAATATCAGCTAAAGCACTTACCCACATTTTAGTTCTTCAAACTCACCAGTTCCAACTGCCACCTGCTTTCCAGTTGCTCCATCATCTATATAACCAACAAAACTAACTGTCAAAACTTGTACCCAAAACAAATCGCCAAAACTTATATCCAAAAATAATCAAGAATACTCCCTCATCTGACCTTTTAAGAGAGTCTTTTCAAGTTCCACAGCACCAACCGTGGAACCATCTTCTGAAGGGAGAAATTTGGTAGGTTTCCTAAAAAACACAAAATGAAGCTCCTTTTGGTCATTATCGTTGTTTTCCTGATGCATGGTAGCAGCTTTCGATAGCAGCTCATACACCCGTCTTTTTATTCTACTATTCCTCATCTCCTCCTGCAATGAGATAACAGATTTCTTTTATCACAAGCGAGAAGACCACATCAGAGAAGGTGGAGGGAACATTCAGAAAGTCAATTTAGCAGCATGTTTGCAAATACCATAGTGACGGACATGTACGAGTAACAAGTTTTACAGCACTGTGATTTAAACATTAGCAAAGGTTGTTTTGTAACTGTTGCAACCAAGAGCTGTAAACATTTATCGGATTAAACATTTATTGGCCAGTGTCAATCTCAGCACATAACCAAAATGGACAGAATGCTGCTAAATGCTAATTGTCAACTGAATCCCAACAGTTTTGAGTGCTGCACTTTCTCCAGAGCAGTAAATACACCAACCTTTTTTTATGGGTTCAGTAACACATTCTAGCTAAATAGCTGATCTTATGTATACACAAAACACTTCCAATATTTCTTCACTAAAATTAGTTTCCTGATGTTCTAGTGCTCACAGAAAATAAAATGGAAGTGCAGGATTTTTAATGATAAATGGCCATTGCTCACTATCCTTCATCTCTCTGCCCCTCCCCATCCTAGATGTTGCCTAACAGCCCACACGCACCATGCAATTTCCCTATTGTACCGTCCCCTACGCAGTGGTTTCTCTACCAACATGCTTTGTGCTAAAAGAACTAGGTGCCTCGGTTCCAATAACAAAGTTTTCCCATATTACAAGCAACATTTTAGCCAACATGATCATGTGCAAGAATAAGAAGCAGATTTGAGCAGAATCAGCTCAAGCCAGCCAAAAACTGGCTCTAGCTGCCACCGGTAAAGAGCAACACATTCGGATCCCTAAATCTGTCGAGTTTCAGAAACTAGCCTAGTCATAATTCATGGGGCAAGAAAGCAATAGATGGTGACCCGGTCAGTCACAAAACACAATGTGCAATGCCTGCCATACTTTACTGCACAAACCTTATCCGCAGGCGATGTCGCAAGATCAGCCTCCTTGATGCAAATATTCACATTTTTCAAACCTACATGATGTCAGTTTAAGAATAAGAATGTAGCATGATGTCAGTCTAATACAAAATGACACTCATATTGATGTGTGTGTTCAAGAAAAAAAAAGTATTAAGTCTTACACATTTTGTAATTACCCAAAATTTCACGTAATTCCTTTGCTGTGCAAGCTGCCTGTACTGGGCCTCGTCGCCCAACCAAGTAAACCTTCCTTTACATAAACCGCCAAATGCAACACAAGTATTTTATTATCATTCTAACATAAAGAAGAGCTGAAAACAATTGAAAGTCTTCTACCAAAATCAGGGATACCTTATTGTGCTGCTACGGAGAGCATCCAAAGCATAACCAGCAATATCTGTGGAAGCCAACTCGGTTGTACAGCGAAGAAGAATACGGGCGACATCAAGCGCAACATTTCCCTTGATTATAATTAATAGCATGACAAAACACACACATTACATTGGGCATATGATGGAACACTCATGTCCATGTTCCCACAGAAGGACATCTGTTTCCAAAAATCTTGTGAAAACAAAAATAAAGCACAATACTCACCCCAGAAGAAGGGTAATAAACACACTAAATTACGAACTTCCTATAACAGCAACAGAGTTATGACAATTCAAACAAGATTGCTCTACCGAAGGAGCTTGAATTGCTTTTACCATTTTACATAGTGACATAGTACTTCAAGATTAAATGAAATAATATGGATCTCTTGATTTAGAATGAAATTATGGACCGGATGTAGTTCAAGTTAAGAAAAACTGAGGAGTGTGTAACTAAGTTATTGTTGTCAACGCCATAATGTTGATACACTGTTTGAAATTCAAATGGTGATTCCGTTACAAGACCAAAATCATATACCTGTCCAAGGACCACAGCAGAATCTGTGTTTGTCAAGTCAGGTGCCAAGTTGCACATGTCTGGGTGCCCATTATACCACCATACAAACTCTCGAGCAGAATGTATTCCTCTGAGGTCCTATATATATAAAGAAGATATCAAGAATAAACCAACCCACAGACACGACAAAGAAAAAAAAAGCATGCTTACACACTATATGCTACGCCTATAGCACGTAATAGCATGTTCCGGTTGAGTTTGTATTTCCAGTGATACTATTTCATGTGCAATTATTGATAGATGATTAAGCAAACTTTGGTGGTTTCTTTATTTTGGTAATAATATCAATACAAGTACCATATGCACTCTACTCTCATGTGGTATACATGATAAATCACTGACGAGGCTAAACAAACAAAGTACCATTAATGACCAATAAAAGAAAGACTAAATCTAAAATGATGTTTGTGCCCATCAAAATCTGTGGCATAAAGATAGGAAGTCAAAAATATGTTATACCTCCCCAGGAATACCAAATGATCTATCACTTTCTGCACCATAAGCAAGAACAACCTGTTAATCAGTAATACTAACTCAGCATTATCCATAACGAACTTCATAGAGATATAGCAACAGAGAAAATAGCTACTTGGCAAAAAGGATAGACCAATGGGCATCTACTTACAACATCGTATGTCTTTCGAAGCTCTGATAGAGATACATCACTTCCAAGTGTTACATTCCCAAAAAAAGAGCAGCGGGGATTCGCAGCTACACGAGAAAATTGGTTTACCACAATCTGTTGAAAGAACATGGAAAAATTAATCTTCTAAGGGATTTATTTAGTGCTATAGTATGCCAACTGAGAAGGCAGGTAAAATCACGAGGCGATAAAGCAACTTGTACAGATATTGGTTGAACCAATGAATTACTTCTTCAATATGATGCAAGGAAGTAAACCACCTGTCCAACTCTAAAGAAAACATGTTTCTTAATTTCATGCAGTTACGGTAGTAGCTACTGTAGATTAAAATTTATTGCATTTTAGTTTCACAATAAGACCACGCGTGTCCATCTACCGCGGAGCTTACACTCAACATTCAGGAGGAGGCACAGCTTTGGGCCAAGGCTGGAGCCACAGGACTTAACAACATTCTCGATGTAGCCTAGTTTCTGTATTGGGGCTGAGCAACCCCCTAGCCCTATGCTCCCTGCTGCTCCCGGCTACGCCCTCTTGTGCATGTAGCTTGGGAGTCACAGCTACTATTTTTTCTTCCCTCTCTATCAATGGAACTATACGCTTGCGTACTCACAAAAAAAGAGAACAGAATGGAATGCTCACCTTTGTTTCTGGATGATCTGGAGCCACTCCAGAACGAACTAAGCCAAACGGTGTCGGCAACCTGTCAATAATATCGACTTGCACTCCTTCATGACCCTTTAGCATCTGTTTAATCAACAAAAGACCGAATGAACACCAAACAAGTACGCAGAAAGAATTAAAGTAACTCCTGAAACAAAAACCCTTCGAAATATCTTTAGCCTGAATATGTTCTTTTCCTTCTCCTGTTGCAACATATGCAAGAGAAAACTCCATATGCGTTGCTGTAAAAACATGGTTTCGTGTTTAAGGTTTTGTTGCAACAGCAGGTTCCAGCTTTCAGACCACATCTCATTTTACAAGAACTATTAAGCTACACGGTTCCACGGCTAATACTGCTCCTTAGCATTTAGATTTTCATATAACTGAATTCAGGGAAATTTTGCAACTATAGCACAGAAGAAAGCACTGAAAACTATCACAATGAAGAAAAGGACACGGGATAAGCAAAGAAACCAACCCCCAAAGAGAGGCAAAAATAAGGAAACCAAATGGCCGCACCTTTTCGGCCGTGTAGAACCCGGCGGGGCCACTGCCGACGACGCACACGTGGAGCGGGTCGCGCGAAGAACCAGCGGTCACGGTGGCAGAGGCGGAGTAGCGCATCGGCCGCATGAACAACATAAGCCTCCTCGTGTGGGGGAGAAGAAGCCCGCGACCCATCTCTGAGCACCCACGTGGTTGGCGAGGCACCCGTAGAGATGGGAACAGCCGCTGCTCGCAAGTGGCCGATGCAGGGATGGTGGCCTGCATAAATGTTGGAAATGCTCATATACGTGAACTCATTGTCTGATTCTCCTCCAATTTTGGTTGCGCTCGTGAAGGTATGAAGCAATGCAATTCATTTTCATGGAAATTATGTTCGACATTACTAATAGTACTGGCAATCAGTTTATGTGATGCGCAAGAACACATTTACAACAAGCTACCAAGTATCAACCATCCATAGCAGAAAGTCTCTATTTGACGAACAAATTTATCCGCATATGCAACCATGGCTCCATCCAGCATACAAGCACGCAAAAATATGACTAGGTACAACAGCCAACAAGCATCAAGCCACCAATACTTCAATAGCAAATTAACAAGCAGCAATTCCAATCGGGACAGTGAACCGCAACAACATAGAGCATATACACTAATCTCTAATTCTCTACAGCATCACATGATCAACTGACAGCAGAGAAAGCATCGTAAAACGGAGTACGGGAAAGAATCGGGACAGTGACACATAGAAAGTCGCAGGAGGCGACGGGGAACCTTGGAGTCCTGACTCAAGCGCACAGCGGCCGAGCGGCGGCGTCCACTGGAGAGCCTTGTACTCGAGCGGCCTCCCTGGATAGCTTGGAGACGAGCGCCGCCGGCCCCTGAGAGCCTGGATATTTACTGACCAAGATAGTGCTATGGGGAAGGCAGTAGGGCATGTTTTTTCAGAATCAATACATGGGCTGTGCACTTTCCACATTATGCAAAATGCTATCAAGCACCTACCCAGCAAAGAGAATAGTGAAGACAACGAAGACGATGTGGATGAGGGAGATAATGAGGAAAATGAATCATCTCTTCTCAAAGATTTCAGTGCTTGTATGTTTGAATATGAAGACCGAGAAACATTTGAAGATGCTTTTAATGTTATGAGAAGCAAGGTGAAAAAGCAAACTTGGATGGATAGTATTTATAAGGTAAAGGAGAAGTGGGCAGAATGTTTTATGAGAGATGCTTTCACTTTGGGAATGCGAAGCACACAACTAAGTGAAAGTTTGAACAATGACCTCAAGAATCATCTCAAGTCAGATTTAGATATCAACCGCTTTTTTCATCATTTTGAAAGAGCCGTGAAAGTGAAAAGAGACACTGAGATAAATTCAGAGTACGAGTCTAGGAAGAGTCTACCTAGAATCAAAATCCCCACACCAATGTTGCAACAAGTCAGTAGTCTTTATACTCCTGCTATATTTGAAGCTTTTCAAACCGAATATGGGAGGTCAATGGCAGCAAGTGCTCACATACTACCTGGAGACAATGAATACATGGTTAAGATTGGAAGGCTTGTTGATGGGCAATATGCAACATTTGAGGAAGAATACAAAGTTGTTGGAGACAATCACCAACAAACGGCTTCATGTAGTTGTGGGCAGTTTGAGAGAGTAGGAATTTTGTGTGCTCATGCTTTGAAAGTTCTTGATTTAATGAATATCAAGTTGTTGCCGGCACACTACATTTTGAAGCGATGGACAAGAGAAGCACGGTCAGGATCCATCAAAGATTGTTGTGGACGGACTGTAGTTGAAAATCCAAAGTTGGATGCCATCACCCGATACAATTTTCTTATACACACGTGTTGTGAGTTGGCAACTCTAGCAGCCAACTCTGAAGAATGTTGTATTGTCATCGAGAATGCACTTATTAGTGCTACTAAGCAAGTGAAGGAACTATTGGGTGCACGCACAACTAATGTTGAAGACAGATGCCATGTCCAGGTGGCTCAATCATCAAATGAATCGTTGAGTGGTACACAAGTGACTCAAACATCAAATGAATTGTTGAGTGCTGCACGTCTGAAGAAAAAAGAGGTTGAGAAGAAAGGCTCTAAAAGAAAAATTAGGTTTCCTTGAGAGGCAACACAAGAGGAGGAGGAAAACACCATCTGTGACCACAGCGAGAAAAGAAAGAGAAGATTGTTCCATCAGCCAGCAGGGAGAAAAGGAGAACATACCATCACAGACTAGTTCAGTAAAGAAGGTTGTCTCAAAATAATCAGCAAAAAAGACCAAACCAATACCAAAACCGAAGGAAGCAAGCACTGCAAAATACGAGTTCATGGAAAGTTTCACCAATCTGTTGACAGCTCCTATTGTTGATGAGATAGGTGTTGACACATTCTGAATGGTGGAGCCCTGGTAGCTACTCCCTCCGTCCGGAAATACTTGTCATCAAATTGAATAAAAGGGGGTGTATCTAGATGTATTTTAGTTTTAGATACATCTCTTTTTGTCCATTTTGATGACAAGTATTTTCGGACGGAGGGAGTAGTAAGGTAGGAATTATTTTGGCTGCTACACTTTGTACTCTATGTTCTGAATGTTCCAAATGTTCCGAATGGTGGAGTCCTGGTAGCTAGTAAGGTAGGAATTATTTTGGCTGCTACACTTTGTACTCTATGTTCTGAATGTTCCAAATGTTCCAAATGGTGGAGTACTGGTAGCTAGTAAGGTAGGAATTATTTTGGTACTGTAAGGATTTACTAAGTTTTCTTATGTTGCTACCTGGTGGGTTTTATGATTCGCAATTTGTATCCTTTCATATCACCAATCACAACACAAATCAGTGCCAATTGGTTCAAAGATGCAAGTTATTCAGAAGCTATCAAGCAAAAATTCAGTGGCTACTAAGCACTTCACACGCACCAAGTATTCAGAAGCTATCAAGCAATTCAGTTGATCCACGCACCATATGTACTGACCTGCGATGGAGGAAGTCAGAGGCGCAGGCGGCGCGGATGGAGGTGTCGCCGACGATTGGAGGACGCGGACGGAGGGGCGGCACGGGCCGACGGCGTGGACAGAGGTACGGCGCAGCCGGCGCGGACGGAGGTGCCGCCGACGATTGGAGGACGCGGACGGGTGGCGCAGACGGAGGGGCGGCACGGGCGGACGGCGTGGACGGAGGTACGGCGCTGGCGGCGCGAACGGAGGTGCCGCCGACGATTGGAGGACGCGGACGGGCGGCGCAGACGGAGGGCACGCGGGCGGACGGCCGGCGTGGACGGAGGTGCGGCGCTGGCGGGCGGCGCGGACGATGCTGGCGAGTTCGGCGAATCGCGGCGGCGCGAGCGATGACTGGGCGGCGCCAGCGCCCAGCGGTGGCAGAGGAGTCGGGAGAGTTTCTTTCTTTCTTTCTTTCTCTTTTTTCTTACGACGCCCGCGTCCGTTTCCTGAAGGGATGTCAAGCCCTGACATCGCTCTGTAATGTTAGAGGATCCGGCTCCAGGAACGTGCGGGAGGGGAAATCAGTTTTTTTTTCTAGCCTTTCCTCTCAATTTTTGGCGGGAAATGTTCATTTTAAACCCTGAACTCGTAGACGTTCGGCGAAACGAACCCTCAAGTCAAAATCCCGGTCGATTGCACCCTGAACTATGCAATCCCGGTCTAAATCAAACCCTGACAAATGTCAACCGGGATTTGTCTAGCTGGTGGGCCAAGAAGCACCTGTCCTCCGCGCTGGGCCAGCCCATTTATATTTTTGTTTGCTAAAAAAATTATCTTTATTTTTCTGTCGCTCTTTTGCGGTAGAATCGCGGATAGCGTCAAACAAATTTTTTTGAGACACAATAACATCAAACAGAAGAGCTTCCGCGTAGGCCTCGTGCAAACAGGCTGGCCCATTGCCAGGAAACGAGCGTACGTACGAAAAAAAAATAACGAAGTTGTGCAGCTGGTTGGATTCGAACCCCGCGACCTTCAGCTGGATAGCCGCGACGCCAGCCAGGGGAGCTCCTATACGGCGCTGCAGGCGCCCGTTCACGCTCCTGGCGCCTGCAGCGCCCCGCACTGGGCCAGCCCACGAAGATGTGCAGACCCGCGAACGGAAAAAGCTCGCAAAAAAATGGGGGGAAAAGTTGCTTTGCACAGGTTTCGAACTCCCCACATAGTGCTAACGCACAGGTACCACCATCCACACGAACTACTTGCCTTTTGTGATTAGTAACAGAGGCAAATGCCTAATAACAAGTACGCAGCGCTATATATATTGAACTGAACCATTCATCTACTGTACCACTTAATTCTTTTGAATTATTTGGGAAAAGAGAAAAAGTTCACAAAACTAAAAATAGTTCATTGATTTTTAAAGTAAGTTCATCTATTTTGCAATAAAGTTCATCAAATTTGGAAAATGTTCATAGATTTTTGAAAAGAAAAAAAACTTAAATTTGGAAGATTTTCATTGAATTTGACAAAGGTTCATCAATTTTGATAAAAAGTTCAGCGGTTTTGAAATACGTTCATCGAATTTGAAATTGATATTCAAAAAAAGTTCAGTGATTTTCGAAAAAAGTTTATCAAATTTCAAATAAAAGTTCATCAAACCAAAAAAAGTTCACTGACTTTAAAAAAATGTCACTGAATTTTAAAAAAAGTTCAACGTATTTTAAAAAAGTTCAACGATTTTGAAAAAGTTCATCTATTTTTATAAAAGTTCATTGAATTTGAAAAAGTTCATGAATTGGGAAAAAACAGTTCATCGAATTTGAAAAAAAGTTCATGGATTTAAAAAAAGTTCATGTAATCTCAAAAAGTTCATCGTTTTTGCAAAATAGTTCATCGATTTTTTTAACACGAAATTCTTTTAAAAATCACGCGTTAAAAAAAGGAAAAAGGAAAAATGGAATAAAACCATCCGTAAACTAAACCGCAAACCGGGGAAAACCATTTTGGGAAGGTTCAACAAACTTGAAAAAAGTTCATCGAATTTAAAAAGAGTTCATTGATTTTGAAAAAAGTTTATCGATTTTGAAAAAAAGTTCGTCCCTTTGGAAAAAGTTCATCAAAATTGAAAAAAAGTTCATAAAAGAGAAAAAGGATTGAGAACTTGAAAAATAATAATCCGCGCATTTAAGAAAACAAAAAAAAGAAAAAGAAAAACCGAGCACACCGTCCAGAAAAGTAGCAAACTGGAAAAACCTGGACAAGAAGAATAAAAAGAAAGCAAAGAAGAAACAAATCACATGTACTATGGTGGTCTAGTGTTTCAAAGGTAAGAGAATAAACCGTGTCTTCTTCGTAGCGTTGAGGTCACATGTTCGATCCCCAGGGAAGCACCTTTTTTTGTTTCTTTAAAAAGACAAAACGAAAGAAAACTGGGCCGGCCCAAAGCACCGCGAGCGGGAGGGTACTGCAGGCGCCGGTTTGCAAAATTGCCTATAACCGGCGCCTGTGGTGCTAAATAGGATTCCCCCCAGCCAGTGCAGCTAGCGATTGGCTTTGGTATTAGACTACAGCGTCAGTTTCAAGTAGTATGGTCAGCGGAAGATCCGTTTTTTTAATCTTCATTCAAAAAAAAATGAACAATATTTTCTTGAAGAAATTTAAAAATCAAACAAACTGTTAAAACGTGAACAATTAAAGACAAAACGAAAGAAAACTGGGCCGGCCCAAAGCACCGCGAGCGGGAGGGTACTGCAGGCGCCGGTTTGCAAAATTGCCTATAACCGGCGCCTGTGGTGCTAAATAGGATTCCCCCCAGCCAGTGCAGCTAGCGATTGGCTTTGGTATTAGACTACAGCGTCAGTTTCAAGTAGTATGGTCAGCGGAAGATCCGTTTTTTTAATCTTCATTCAAAAAAAAAAGAACAATATTTTCTTGAAGAAATTTAAAAATCAAACAAACTGTTAAAATGTGAACAATTATTGAAAACATGAACAAAAAATTATATACGACGAACGATTTTCAAATATACATTTAACATATTTTAAGTGTACGATGAACAATTTTTAACTACACATCAAACATTTTTGTGATATCCATTGAAATAATTTAAAACATATTATACATTTTTGTGATATACGATGAACAAATTTTATACATTGAACATTTTTGTAATATAATCTGAACAATTTTTAACTACACATTGAACAATTTTGTGATATGTGCTGAAAAACCATCTAAATACCCGTTGAACATTTTTTGTTGTACACTGAACAATTTAAATTTGTGATTTTTTTTGAAAAAGTGAATAAATAGCAGTGACGGCAATCACACTAGCTACCTACTCAGTAGGTATATATTGCAGCGCCTATTTTAAAGTACGATGTATCGCGATAGATTTCTTTTTGCTTCAACGTTTTCAACAATTCTTGGAAACAAATGTGATTTTTTTAAATATGTTCAATTCTTCAAAAATATACTTTGAACATTTTTTACATACGTTGAATTTTTTAAATAAAAATCGAATATTTTCGTGATATACGCTGGACAATATTTAATACATTTTGAACATTTTTGTGATATCCATTGAACAATATTTAAATTTCATTGAACATCTTTGTAAGAAAATGTTTTTTGAAGTCAGTTCTATGTTTTAATTTAGAACAAATATTTGTAAACCGAAAAAATAGCACGGGTTCACGTGTTCAAGGCACACCGTGCGCTTTTTTTTAACAAAAAACAAAAGCAGGCCGGCCCGGCAGAGGATGGTGTAGCGCCCTTAACAGAAAAAAAATTTAAAGCGGGCCGGCCCAGCGGGGTGGAGGCGTGTGCCCTCAGCGAAATCCCAGCGATCCCGGTCATCCAAACGACCCGAAGGTTTGATTTAGACCGGGATTGCATAGTTCAGGGTACCATCGACCGGGATTTCAACTTGGGGGTTCGATTCGACGAACGTCTACGAGTTCAGGGTTTAAAATGGACTTTTTCCATTTTTGGCATCGGCAATGAAACCGCCCGGTTCGCTGCGAACCACCCCAGTTCACCGGTTTGGTTGCCGGTTTTCCTGGTTTGAAGGCATGAATGGTCCCCAGTGCTTAACCAGCTGCTGAGGTCACCGGTTCTGTCTTTTCTGGTCCAACCGCCGATCCGGTCCAGTTTTTTTTTTGAGAGCCAGAGTAAAAACTCAGGCAGGGTTACAATCCGAGATTACTAGGTATCTTAGTCTCTCCGGGACATCTGCAATGATCAAGTTGTCTCCATTATGTCTGGCTTCAGCTGCAAGTTCATGAGCAAGTCGGTTGCCTTCACGCCTCACAAAGGAGATTCTATGATCCGAGAAGACCGCGAGCGCTGCTTTTATATCATGAATGATTCCATATGACGGCAAACGGACAGTCACATCTGCATTGAGGGCTTCAGCTAAAGATTTGCAGTCTGTCTCCAACTCCAACGGCCCCCTGTACACATTTGCCAATGCATGCAGACCAACCAGAGCTGCCCGACCTTCGACCTCTTCTACACTGCATGCAAGAGGCAGCGATTTGCATGTGGACAGGAAAACGAGGGCACGGTGATCCCTAGCAACCGTCCCGCCTAGCATTCGCCAGTGTCTAGTATGAACGACGCATCAAAGTTGATTTTTGCTGATCCCGGTGCTGGAACCGACCACTGACTACGCTGGTCGACAGGTTTAGTCGGCAGCCCACTGACCAGTGTTCCAGTTTTCTTTCCAGACTCGGATAGTACGTTCAGGGAAGCATTTTTCCACTCATCTATGTACCTCTGCAAGAAAAGAGACAGGCCTTTGATCGATTCTTTGACATCTCCATGCACACAATTATCCCTCATATGCCACCATCTCCATAGTAGGAGTAAGATTTTGGCGCGGATATCTGGGGTCGCCAAGTCCAGCAAAATTTGCAGCCAGTCACCGCCCGTGTACCTGAAGGCCTTTTCCGACGGCAGCCCCCATACGTCTCTAATTGTATGTCGTAGGGCTCTATCTTTTGAGCAAGGAATGACTGTATGGAATTCATCCTCCTCATTGTTTCCACAGATCACACATGTGGCGTCCGATATGATTGTCTGTTTGCACTTATTTTTCTAAGTGGCCAAAGTGTTGGTAGCAACCCTCCAACCAAAGATCCTAACTTTTGGGGGCACGTTTGCTTTCCAAATTAGGTCCCAGATGCTACGATCATCTCCACTTCCCGCCGAGTTCGACGGGTGAAGCATGGATTGTCGTTTGATAGATGCAGCCAGCTTATACGGGCTCCTCGCCGAGAAATTTTCATTATTTTCATAGTGCCATGCGATACAATTTTCCGCCGTTGAGCTTGGGATAGGGATTTTGCAGATTTCATCCGCATCAAAATAGTGGAAGATTTGTCTAACCAACTCCTCATTCCACTCTTTCATGTCTGGGCGCAAGAGCTGGTTAACCCAACGGAGCCTCGATCTTCTAATAAAAGACGCTGTCTTGAGGCCTTCCTTTCTAGGGATCCACTGATCACGTTGGATCTGTATACGCTTACCATCTCCTATGCGCCATATGATGCCTTTTTTTAGAAGCTCCAGACCGGCCTCAATACCTCTCCACACTGTGATGCATCTGCTGCAAAGACGGTGTCCAAAAATTTACCATGGGGATAGTACTTTGATTTGAGTACCCTTGCACCCAAACTATTTGGATTCTGAAGAAGCCCCCATCCCTGCTTTGCAAGTAGCGCAATGTTAAAAAGATGCATGCCCTAAATCCTAGTCCAGTTTTCTATATAAACTAATGGCTAAACCAAATAATTCCAAATTGTTGGGGCTGGATTACTCGATCCCATAAACAAAGAATTTGGTATCGTAGTCCTGTGTCCTACTTAGAATCTGACAAAGATATCCGATATTCATTATCTGTGTCTGGTTGGATTGTTGTTTCTCTTCCCATTTACCATTCCGCCAGATTTGGAACCAGATCCAGGCGAAAATTATCCGATCCGGTTTCACTATTAGAAAATTGGAATCCTTCTAGGTGGTCTAGGCTAAGATGGTGTGGGAAAAGGTCCGCTCTATAATGCCTCTAATACCCTTATATAGCATAACTTATGAAACGTTTTCATGTCGGTGCATAGGGCGTGCACGGTCTCAAATTTGGTCATGCTGCCATTTTCGACATGTTTAAGGCCCTTCTCCATATTCTTATAGTTCCCCCTGTTTCCAATATGTTGTATGATGATAAACCCCCTCCTGAGGCGGTCAAGAACCTTTTGGTGTGTTTTGGGCTTTTGGGGTCCCATCTTAGCAGCGAAGGAAGGCATGTACATAAGCGATTAGACTTATCACTGAGCCATTCATTACGGTTGTATCGACTCGATATAATGTTTGAATGAAAATGCATTTTATTAAAAAGCTAAATATCATCTAGCCTCGCTCCGCTATTCGTCTCGGATGTTGCTAACGATAAAGGCTCGTGGCCCTTCTGGTTGCCTCGACCCGACCCAAAGCTCTCCGAACTAAGAACAACCAAAACAGGGGAACCCTAGGCCTTTTATTGGCTGCGTAGACATTTCAATCCTCGTACCTCATCTATGGGGATTTGTCATGTTGGAGCAGAGAGAATTGTGAGAGGGGAAATTGCCCACATGTCCAGGAAAATTTGTCATACATGCTTCCAGAGTTCCTACTGCGAGCCCATGAGGATTGCTACATGCGGCCGTGCCACCGCTTTAAGATTTAGGCGTGGGATCAAACACACATCATAGAATGTTCCCTCACAAAACCATTTCCACGAAAACGTTTGTTTAACAGGATTCATGTTTTTGTTTCCTGTTCCTAAGAGCAGACATTGTATAAAATGTTCAACAAAGCAAAGCAAACAAAATCAACAAGGACGCCGCAGCTAATATCGCTCAAGGGCGAGGCGTTCCGCTTCTTCCCAAGGAAGTTGGTGAGAACAGTCAGAACTGTCTTCGACTGCAGTGACAACTAATATCGCTCAAGGGCTTGAGGCCTTCCGCTTCTTTCCAAGGAAGACGTCGGTGAGAACAGTCTTCGACTGCAGTGACGCCTTCAGCATCTCCAAACCTTACAAAAAATCAACACTTAAAGAATGAGCTAAGACTTGCAGTCCTAATGAAAGGGAAAAACAAAATCAACTGAACGATCAATTTGCACAAGTAGTCAGTCATTACCTCGGCGTAGCAAAGCTGCACGGTCTTCTCCTGGAGCGAGCCGATGTCCGTGATGCCAAAGGTGTTGAGGATGGTGATCCCGGAGATGGTCGACATGGGCGCGATCTTGAGGTCATCCATCACCGTGTACGTCACGATCCGCTGCACAAACCCGGCGGCCCCTGCCGCCGCAGCAGGCGACCCAGCGCCGCCGACGGAGCCAACAAGCTGCGCCTGAGTCGTCATCCTTGCGCCGCAGCTTCCACACGTCGTCCCACTTACCATGGTCACGTAGCTCCTGCAGTTGGGTACGTAGGTGCCGATGCAGCGGAAGATTTGCAGTGTGGTTTGCGGCGCCTTTGCCTCCGGAAGCTGGAGCAGCTTCCCGCTCTCGCAGCCGCCGGCGGGCCTGAGCAGGGCGTCCTTGGCGTTGTCGCGGCAGATGTAGGTGTCGTCGAGCTTGTCGACGCTGCTGTAGAGGTTGACCACGGAGCCGGCCGCGGGGCTGTCGTCGGCGATCAGCTTGGCCACCGTGCCCAGCGGCAGCGTGAGGAGGGAGAATAGGAAGTCCACGACGTCCTTCCCAGCCTCGGCGTACAGCACGCGCTGGGACTTGCTGTTCACCAGCAGCTTCATGCTTAGCTTGTCGCCGCCGGCAGCATTGGTTTTCTCGGTTGATGACATCTTTGATTTCGACCGAAAAACGGGTCCGTGATTTGCCGGGATATGCCCCTGGGCATTGCCATGTATATACGAGGGCGATCCTTGATCTCCAAGATTACAACGATAATACAAGATATTGACAGGACAAATTTACAGATTACAACAAATAAATATGGTTATCCCTGACTACGCGGGATATAGCTAGATTGCACTGGCAAGTTGAGCGTTACAATTATGATTCCCAGTGCAGATTACAAGAAGTCCGGTTTCTCTGGGGGTTTTTAACACAGTACAAACATACACTAGTAGAAAAAGGATCTAATGTGAAGCACAATAGTCCCAGTTTGTAACAATACCGGCACTAATTTGATCATTAGTGCCGGTCCAAACGGCTAGGGGGGCGGAGATCATTAGTACCGGTTTGTGCCACGGACCGGTACTAAAGTGGTTGTTGCAGGCTGTGGACAAGCTGGGGGCCCACCATCACCTTTAGTATCGGTTCGTGCCACAGAACGGTATTAGAGGTTCCTAGTTGACAGTAGCTTTTTAGTCCCACCTCGCTCCGCTAACAGAGTTTTTACCACCTTAAACATGTTACTTCTCAAACTATCACAACCACTAAGTTTTCATTGAACTCTATGTGTAGAATTTGTGGCTGCAATATGAGTCTTCTCCGGTTCCTATCGAAGAGGACTCATATTGACAATTCAGATTGTACACAAAAAGATCATTGATTATCAATGTATTTTTGATGTATTTCTCTGTAGCATTAGCGCGTTTTGGCTGAAAAGCGGTACTGACAATGTATTTTTATGTATATTTTTACATGTTTACATAGGAGTCGGTTCGAACTGGACAATCTCTTATGAAGTATCAGAGTTTCGGACGAAAACTCATCTGTTACACAGGCTATTCAATATTTTAATAACTTAGTACAACTCCGGACTTTTTTTGCGTCCAGATGCAAAATTCAAATCCACGTCATCAACTTTCAACCCTTTCTGACATAATTTGCTATTTTCGATGCATTTACTGATTTGTTTTTAGAGCTAAATCACCATGAAAGTGAAAATCACTACAAAATGAACTCTGAAAAGGTTGAAACTTGGCAAGGTATCATCATTTCACCTGCATAGCATGTGCAAAAAAGTAGAGAGGGTTACGGCAAAAACTGGATGCACTTCGTGTACAAACTGGACAATCTCTTACGAAGTATCAGGATTTCGGACGAAAACTCATCTGTTACACCGGCTATTCAATATTTTAATAACTTAGTACAACTCCGGACTTTTTTTGTGTTCATATGCACAATTCAAATCCACGTCATCAATTTTTAACCTTTTGTGACATAATTTGCTATTTTCGATGCATTTACTGATTTGTTTTCAGAGCTAAATCACCATGAAAGTGAAAATCACTACAAAATGAACTCTGAAAAGGTTGAAACTTGGCAAGCTATCATTATTTCACCCGCATAGCATGTGCAAAAATTTACAGAGGGTTACGACAAAAACTGGATGCACTTCGTATACAAACTGGACAATCTCTTTCGAAATATCAGGGTTTCGAACGAAAACTCATCTGTTACACCGGCTATTCAATATTTTAATAACTTAGTATAACTCCGGACATCTTTTGCGTTCGGATGCACAATTCAAATCCACGTCATCAACTTTGAACCCTTTCTGACATAATTTGCTATTTTTGATGCATTTACTGATTTGTTTTCAGAGCAAAATCGCTGTGAAAGTGAAAATCACTACAAAATAAACTCTGAAAAGGTTGAAACTTGGCAAGGTATCATCATTTCACCCGCATAGCATGTGCAAAAAAGTAGAGAGGGTTACGGCAAAAATGGGATGCACTTCGTGTACAAACTGGACAATCTCTTATGAAGTATCAGGGTTTCGGACGAAAACTCATCT
>NC_057801.1:152791732-152815871 GCF_018294505.1 Triticum aestivum
ACAAGTCCGGACATTTTTGCGTTCAGATGCACAATTCAAATCCACGTCATCAACTTTCAACCCTTTCTGACATAATTTGCTATTTTCGATGCATTTACTGATTTGTTTTCAGAGCTAAATCACCGTGAAAGTGAAAAGGTCTACAAGATAAACTCAGAAAAGGTTGAAACTTGGCAAGGTATCATCATTTCACCCGTATAGCATGTGCAAAAAAGTAGAGAGGGTTACGACAAAAATTGGATGCACTTCGTGTACAAACTGGACAATCTCTTTCGAAGTATCAGGGTTTCGGACGAAAATTCATCTGTTACACTGGCTATTCAATATTTTAATAACTTAGTACAACTCCGGACTTCTTTTGCGTTCAAATGCACAATTCAAATCCACGTCATCAACTTTCAACCCTTTCTGACATAATTTGCTATTTTTGATGCATTTACTGATTTGTTTTGAGAGCTAAATCACCATGAAAGTGAAAATTACTACAAAATGAACTCTGAAAATGTTGAAACTTGGCAAGGTATCATCATTTCACCCGCATAGCATGTGCAAAAAAATAGAGAGGGTTATGGCAAAAACTGGATGCACTTCATGTACAAACTGGACAATCTCTTACGAAATATCAGGGTTTCGGACGAAAACTCATCTGTTACACCGGCTATTCAATATTATAATAAATTATTACAACTCCGGACTCTTTTTGCGTTCAGATGCACAATTCAAATCCACGTCATCAACTTTCAACCCTTTCTGACATAATTTGCTATTTTCGATGCATTTACTGATTTATTTTCAGAGCTAAATCACAGTGAAAGTGAAAATCACTCCAAAATGAATTCTGAAAATGTTGAAACTTGGCAAGGTATCATCATTTCACCCGCATAGCATGTGCAAAAAAGTAGAGAGGGTTACGGCAAAAACTGGATGCACTTTGTGTACAAACTGGACAATCTCTTACGAAGTATCAGGGTTTCGGACAAAAATTCATCTGTTACTCCGACTATTCAATATTTTAATAACTTAGTACAACTCCGGACTTTTTTTGCGTTTAGATGCACAATTCAAATCCACGTCATCAACTTTCAACCCTTTTTGACATAATTTGCTATTTTCGATGCATTTACTGATTTGTTTTCAGAGCTAAATCACCGTGAAAGTGAAAATCACTACAAAATGAACTCTGAAAAGGTTGAAACTTGGCAAGGTATCATCATTTCACCCGCACAACATGTGCAAAAAAGTAGAGAGTGTTACGGCAAAAATTGGATGCATTTCATGTACAAACTGGACAATCTCTTTCGAAGTATCAGGGTTTCGAACGAAAACTCATCTGTTACACCGGCTATTCAATATTTTAATAACTTAGTACAACTACGGACTTCTTTTGTGTTCAGATGCACAATTCAAATCCACATCATCAACTTTGAACCCTTTCTGACATAATTTGCTATTTTCGATGCATTTACTGATTTGTTTTCAAAGCTAAATCATCGTGAAAGTGAAAATCACTACAAAATGAACTCTAAAAGGGTTGAAACTTGGCAAGGTATCATCATTTCACCCGCATAGCATGTGCAAAAAGGTAGATAGGGTTACGGCAAAAACTGAATGCACTTCCTGTACAAACTGGACAATCTCTTTCGAAGTATCAGGGTTTCAGACAAAAACTCATCTGTTACACCGGCTATTCAATATTTTAATAACTTAGTACAACTCCGGACTTCTTTTGTGTTCAGATGCACAATTCGAATCCACGTCATCAACTTTCAACCCTTTCTGACATAATTTGCTATTTTTGATGCATTTACTGATTTGTTTTCAGAGCTAAATCACCGTGAAAGTGAAAATCACTATAAAATGAACTCTGAAACGGTTGAAACTTGGCATGGTATCATCATTTCACCCGCATAGCATGTGCAAAAAAGTAGAGAGGGTTACCGTCGGTGTCAAAAATGGCGGATCTCGGGTAGGGGGGTCCGAACTGTGCGTCTAAGGCTAATGGTAACAGGAGACTGGGGACACGTTTTGATACGGGGCTAACCCGGTGTAGGCCGATCTTTCACGTTTGGAGTGGATCCTACGGGGAATCACGAAGAACACGCGGAAGAACTAGAGGGAAAACACGGGGAGAACGAGAGAAACACTCAACCGACAAGTAATCAATCACACGAGTGCTAGATCACCGACAACAAAGAGTAACATATGATCCACAATCAACAAAGGTAAGGATACAAAGGAACCGTTCTTCTCCGTACAGAGGTCTTGGGGGTCTTCCCTAGAAAGGGGTCTTGAATCCGCTTGGGGGATCTTCTCCGAAGAGGTCCTGAGCTCCGAGGAGAAGTAGCCAAGTGGATGAGCAAGGCTCTCACACAAAATATGAGCTAAACCTATGCTAACCCTAGAAAGGATGAGGGGACGGTCTATTTATAGTCTAGGCCCTCGAAGGGGTAAGTTGGGGGCGAAACGAGTACATGGGCCTCCGCCCGGAACGCTGCACGCAGGCAGGGCGGTAGTACCGTTCTTATGGGCGGTAGTACCGCTTGAGGTGCTTCAGCGATAGTACCGCTTGGAGGGCGGTAGTACCGCTCTGGCGCCGTTCGATTCCTGGAGTGTGTCGGGTTCGGCGGAAGTAGGACGGATGGCGAGCGGTAGTACCGCTTGGCTTGGCTCAGCGGTAGTACCGCTTGGCTTGAGCGGTAGTACCGCCCGTTCTGGACTCTGCAGCTCCTCCTCTTGCTCTTGATGTCCATCTCGAGCTGTAGCTTCTTCTAGGTTGGTTCCTTGGTACCTAAGCACGCAAAGCATCTCCGTTTGAGGTAGTAGCCATGTCTCAAGTGGATCAAAGGGAAGTTTGACAAGGAGAGAGTTAACCTCGGATTGGATGGCACGTGCTCTAGCTCTTGCCATGGGTCCACTTGGAGCTTGAGTAGTCGAAGTAGTATCCATGGGGATGACCGTAGGATGCTCCGCATCATCTCCCCTCCCTTGGGAAAGATCCGACCTCGGATCGAAATCCTCATCACCATGGTACGGGGAGAGATCGGAGACATTGAAGATGTCGCTCATGTTGTACTTGTCGCGTGGGAGATCGGTCTTGTAAGCATTGTTGTTGTAGCGTGCTAGCACCTTGAAAGGTCCGTCGGCTCGAGGGAGAAGCTTGGACTTGTGTTCGTTGGGGAAGCGGTCCTTGCGAAGGTGTAGCCACACAAGATCTCCAATGTTGAATATCATGGGATGCTTGTTGACGTTGAGCTTGGTCGCGAGGCGTTGTACTTGGCGCTCGATGGTGTGCCTTGTATCTTCATGCATCTTCTTGATGTAGCTTGCACGGGCACTTGCATCGAGGTTGGTGCGCTCTTGTAGAGGAAGAGGTAGAATGTCCAATGGGGACAACGGGTTGAAACCGTAGATGACTTCGAAGGGGGACTTGCCGGTCGTCGAATGTCTTGCATGGTTGTAGGCGTACTCGGCAATGGGTAGACATGCCTCCCACTCCTTGATGTTCTTCTTGATCAACACGCGAAGTAGAGCGGAGAGTGTACGGTTCGTCACCTCCGTTTGGCCGTCGGTTTGAGGATGGTATGCCGAAGAGAACAATAGCTTGATTCCGAGCTTGGCGCATAGGGTCTTCTAAAAGTAACTCAAGAACTTGACGTCGCGGTCGGAGACGATTGTCTTCGGGACTCCATGGAGACGCAAGATTTCCCTACAAAAGAGATTTGCAATGTGTGAAGCATCGTCTATCTTGTTGCAAGGAATGAAATGTGCCATCTTAGAAAATCGGTCCACAACAACAAACACGGAATCCTTGCCGTTTTGAGTTCTAGGCAAACCAAGTATAAAATCCATGCTAATGTCTTCCCAAGGTTGATAAGGAATAGGAAGTGGCATGTAAAGACCATGGGATTGAGCTTTAGACTTAGCTTCGCGACATGTAGAGCAACGGTTGGTGAAGCGTGAGACATCACGGAGCATCTTGGGCCAAAAGTAGTTCTTGGAGAGCGTGGCGAATGTCTTGTCGCGTCCAAAGTGTCCCATGAGTCCGCCTCCATGAGCCTCTTGCAAAAGTAGCAAACGAAGAGAAGACTCGGGAATGCAAAGTTTGTTAGCTCTCATAAGATAATCATCCTTTATGTAGTATCATTCCCAAGACGTGCGTGTCAAACACTTAGCATAAGGAGTAGCAAAAGAAGGATCATGCTCATACAAGTCTTTTATATGCTCAAAACCAATAACATTCAACTCAAGTTGAGTGACAAGCATGCAAATGCGTGAAAGTGCATCCGCAACTACATTTTCCTTGCCCTTAATGTACTTGATCACATAAGGAAAAGATTCGATAAATTCACTCCATTTGGCATGACGCTTGTTCAACTTAGTTTGACCTTTTAGATATTTAAGCGTTTCATGATCGGTGTGTATGACAAACTCATGAGGTCTAAGATAATGTTCCCAAACATGTAGCACACGAACTAAAGCATATAATTCTTTGTCATAGATGGGATAGTTAAGTTGAGCACCGGAGATTTTTTCACTAAAATATGCAATTGCTCGTTTTTCTTGCATCAAAACTCCGCCAATTCCGGTACCACTTGCATCACAATGAACCTCAAAAGTTTTGTCAAAGTTAGGCAAAGCAAGAATCGGAGCATGAGTAAGCAAAGACTTGAGCTCATCAAAAGCGGTGGATTGCAAAGATCCCCAAACAAAAGGAGCATTCTTCTTACTCAAAGCATGTAAAGGGGCGGCAATAGTGCTAATTTTTTTCACAAAGCGACGATAAAAACCCGCAAGACCAAGAAAACTTCGCACTTGTTGCAAATTGGTGGGTTGAGGCCAAGTTTAATTGCTTCAATTTTAGCTTCATCAACATGGACACCCTTGGAAGAGACAACAAAACCCAAGAAAACCACTTTGTCAACGCCAAAAGTGCATTTTTTTCAAGTTTGCATAAAGGCTTTCCTTGCGAAGAGTTTGCAACACAGATTTAACATGATTAATATGCTCTTTCATGGTTTTGCTAAACACAAGAATATCATCAAAGTAAACCACAACGAAGACTCCAATGTAAGGTCTAAGCACATGATGCATAAGACGCACGAAAGTTCCGGGTGCTTTCGACAAACCCATAGGCATCACTAACCACTCATATAAGCCAAATTTGGTTTTGAAAGAAGTTTTCCATTCATCTCCTTCTTGAATGCGGATTTGATAATAGCCACTTTTAAGATCAATTTTTGAGAAAAAGTTGGCTCCACTAAGTTCATCAAGCATATCATCTAAGCGAGGAATGGGGTGCCTATATCGAACGGTAATGGCATTGATGGGTCTACAATCGGAACACAAGCGGAAATTTCCATCGGGTTTAGGCACAAGTATAACTGGAACGGCACAAGGGCTTAAGCTTTCACATACATGACCGTTGTCGATGAGTTGTTGTACTTGCCGTTGAATCTCCTTGGTTTCTTCGGGATTGACACGGTATGGAGCTTTGTTTGGAAGTGGCGCTCCGGAGATGAGGTCGATTCGATGCTCAATGCCTCATAGTGGAGGTAGACCCGGAGGTAGCTCATCGGGGAAAACATCTTGGAATTCCTGCAAAAGAGATTGAAACACTAAAGGTAGCTCGTGAGAGGTGTTAGTTGTTGGATCTCCATCCTTGCACACAAGGACAAAGTGCATCACACTCGATGGGTTCTCACACACTTCTCTCATCTCACTTTTGGTGGCAAATAGGATGAGGTTTTTCTCTCTAGGCTAAGAGGCGCTCAAGTTTGGCTTGTGGCTCTCACTCACTTTTGGGTGGGTTACTTTCTCACTCTTCTCTCCATGGTGGGTGGCTTGCTTGTCGGCTATCACTTGGCTAGGAGACATAGGTCGTAGCACATACTCCTTCCCTTTCATCTTGAAGCTATAGTGATTGGTGCGCCCATTGTGGATGACACCACGGTTGAATTGCCATGGTCGACCAAGAAGGAGGTGGCAAACGGTCATTGGGACCACATCACACTCCAAAGTGTCCTCATAAGCACCAATTTTGAAGGAGACTTGGACCGTATGCTCGACTCGTATAGTGCCGGAGTCACTTAGCCATTGAACTTTGTAGGGGTGCGGGTGCTTCCTCTTGACCAATTGAAGCTTTGAACATAGTTCTTCACTTGCCAAGTTGTGGCAACTACCTCCATCAATGATGACCTTGACAGACCTTCCATTGATGCCGGCTTTAGTGTGGAAGATGTGGCATCGTTGGTCTTCTTCTTGTTGATGTTGAAGTGTCAAGACTTTGGAGACAACGAGAGCGGGGCTCGAATCCTCATCACAAAAGACTTGATCATCTTCATCTTCGTTCACGCGCCGGTGCATGGCCACTTGCTCAAGAGCTTCCGTCTCCTCTTCACTCATTGAGTCATATGTGCCGTCGTCGTTGAGGATCATGGTGCGCTTGTTCGTGCATTGGAAGGACTTATGGCCTCGGCCGCCGCAAGTGAAACACTTGAAGGAGCTTGTTTTGACGGTCTCATCGGTTGGCGTAGATGATGAAGCACGCGGCTTGAAGTTGCTTGTAGTAGGAGGAAGACAACTTGAACTTGCCGAAGTTTTCTTGTAACTTGACTTGTCGTCGTTGCTTGGAGAAGGCTTGGTTGATGTAGATGTTGAAGGAGTCGTTGAAGCTTGGATGTTGGAGAAGCCGTAGGTCTTGGATGAGTACTTGGCATACTTGAAGTCATCTTGCACTTGACGTTCCGCCTTGGTTGCTTGATGTACGAGCTCAATGAGGTTGGAATAGGGTTGGAAGTCGGCAATCTTCTTAATGGGATGATTGAGTCCATTCAAGAAATGTGCCATAGTTTGCTCATCATCTTCCGTGACATTGGCTCGAATCATGGCAATCTCCATTTCCTTGTAGTATTCTTCAACACTCTTTGTTCCTTGCTTGAGGAGTTGTAGCTTCTTGAAGAGATCGCGGTTGTAGTAGGTTGGCGCAAAACGTGCTCGCATGACATCCTTCATTTGAGCCCAAGTGGTGATTGGAGGTTCATCTCTTGCTTGTCGACGCTCAAGGACTTGTTCCCACCATATGAGCACATAGTCTTGGAACTCAAGTGATGCCATAGCGATCTTCTTCTCTTCCTCATAGTTGTGCAAACGAAAAAATTTGTCGACCTTCAATGCCCATGAGAGGTACTCTTCCGGATCATTGCTTCCATTGAACTTGGGCATTGTGAACTTGAGCTTGCCATAGCGTTGCTCTTCATTGTGTTGTTGGCGATGGTGATGGTGACGCCCTTGACGTGGAGGGTAATCATCCTCATGTTGCTCTTGGCGTGGAGGAAGTCCATGGTCAACTTGTTCTTGTTGAGCTTGAAGTTGAGGTAGGGCTTGACGAGCTTGTGGAGGAGCTTGTGGAGCTTGACGTTGCACACGCGGTTGGTAGTTCCTCTCTTGGATTTCTTCTCGAAGAGCTTCCTCTTGATTGCGCCATTCGCGATTGTGGTTGGCGATGGCTCGACTTGATTCTTGAAGGGCACGTTGTGCCTCAAGAGCTTGCGCTTCTCGTTGTTGTTGTTGAAGACGTTGAGCCTCGGCGTCTTGTTCTTCTTGGTGTAGACGCGTTCGTTCTTATTCTTGGCGCCGTAGTCGTTGCCGTTCTTGAGCTTGAGCAAAAGCCACTTGGTTTGATTGAGGACGAGGGACTTGCTCATCGACTTGCTCTTGTGAATGCTTGTCATGTAGCAGGTTGCGAGATGCATGACGGTCTTCACGTGTGGCTCGTCGAAGAGTGTTCGATGACGGTGTACTTGAGTCGGAGAAGGTGTCGTCGGAGTGTCGACTCGAGCGGCTCCGTCTTGAGGATGAATAAGTAGAAGGATGCCGGTTCCTCATCAAGGCGCGTATCTCATCCATTCTTGCATCATTCTCTTGCTTGTGAGCGTCAAACTTGTTGTCGAAGTAGTCTCTTGTACGTTGCTCGGAGAGTCGCAAGTCGGTGGCGAGGTTGTCGATGCGGTCGCTCATAGCTTGTTGCTCTTGGTGTAACGCACTTTGAGCACCAAAGAGGTGGCTCTTTGTGACGAATGATGACATGTCGTCGCCGTTCTCGATGAGAGGTGGAGTGGTAGAAGAACTTGGCCTATCCATCATACCAAGCAAAATGTAAGTGGTAGAAGGAAAAGAACGCGTACCAAATGTACCTTGACCGATGTTGAAGATGAATCAAGTTCACTCAAATGCGGACAATGAAATAGCACTTTTGGTATCAATTCTTGTCGGTTCTCACACCTACACAAGTAAAAGCTTATGGTGGAGCTTGGTTAGGATGGTGGCACAAAATTGATTGCAATCGTTAGTTTGACTCAAAAATGTTGAAAAAGATTCGCAAATTCGCAAATGTAACAAGTAGACCAAGCAAGTAGTGGTACACGGAAACACACACGCACATAGATAAGAGGGATTGCGCAAACCAAAAGTGAGCCAAAATGTGGAAACCACGAAATGCTCTTGTTGCACAATACTAGAGAAACGCTAGCACGATTGCACAATAGGCGGATACGCAAACTTGTGCACAACCTACTAGGCAAAAATGCAACGATCTCTATCCCAAGTATGCTATATGTATGATATTTCGGTGCTATGATCCAAGATGATCGGATATGACAAGCTTAATGTTGTATGATGCTATGGTTCTCGCTTATAAGCTCTTTGCTTATCTTTCCTCTTTGCTTAAAAGCTTGGGTGGCTCTTTCACTTTTGAGCTCTTTTCTTATGCAAACTTCAAGAACCAAGATAGCAATTGTGTATGCTATGACAACTTTGTGACACACAAGTTGATCTCAAGATATGCACCACTATGGTATGATATGTATGCTATGTTGTATGATCACTAATGTGCACAAGTCGCGTTGCCTGCAATACTCAACGGCTAGTCTCGATGGGTAAGCTACGCAAAATGAGGCAATGTGGGTATCAATGCAATTGCAAGGTATGACAAAGATGTCGTTGATGTTACCATCCTTGGCGATGATGAGTCCTTGGCGAAGATGAGCAGTGGTGATGTTGACGTCGAACCGTACCTATATAACCGAAACACAATAGGACACGGGAACCACAACTCAAATTCTCAAAGACCAAAACCAACAATGGTGGAAGCGGAAAGTGGAGGTGGTATAGCGGATGATGTGGTGCAAGCCCTAGGCAAAGATGCCAATGTTCGAAAAATTAGATGGTTTCTAAAGATGTTGTAGTCTGTCTAGGTGGATGGGGGATGTCAATAGCTTCTCAACGAGCTAAAGAACGTGAAAATCAGACTCCGGATGTGGAAGTTATGGTGAAAATGGTGAAACTCGGAAAGCTGAAACTGGCCAGGGCGGTAGTACCGCTCGTGTCAGGATTTTTCGACTGTTTCGGCTGAAACAGGGCCTGGCGGTAGTACCATTCTCTGGGCGGTAGTACCGCTTGAGGTTCTCAGCGGTAGTACCACTTGGAGGGCGGTAGTACCGCTCGTGTCGGGATTTTCTCGACTGTTCGAATCGTTGCGCGATTTTGGGGCGGAAATGGGTGATTTCGGGGTCAAAATTCGATGGATTTTGTGGATGGAAAGAGGTGAAACTTGGGGAGATGCTAGATCGACTCGAAACCAAGCAAATCCACAGATCAAAATCAACAAAACATCATCAAACCAACAAATCACAAAAAAAATTGGGGCTATTTTTGATGGGGATTTTCGGATTTAGGACGAAAACAACAAAATCAAGCTAGAAAACACGGGGTAGGGGCTCCAAAAACGTGATCAACGTGGCTCTTGATACTATATGATACGGGGCTAACCCGGTGTAGACCGATCTTTCACGTTTGGAGTGGATCCTACGGGGAGTCACGAAGAGCACGCGGAAGAACTAGAGGGAAAACACGGGGAGAACGAGAGAAACACTCAACCGACAAGTAATCAATCACACGAGTGCTAGATCACCGACAACAAAGAGTAACATATGATCCACAATCAACAAAGGTAAGGATACAAAGGAACCGTTCTTCTCCGTACGGAGGTCTTGGGGGTCTTCCCTAGAAAGGGGTCTTGAATCCGCTTGGGGGATCTTCTCCGAAGAGGTCCTGAGCTCTGAGGAGAAGTAGCCAAGTGGATGAGCAAGGCTCTCACACAAAATATGAGCTAAACCTATGCTAACCCTAGAAAGGATGAGGGGACGGTGTATTTATAGTCTAGGCCCTTGAAGGGGTAAGTTGGGGGCGAAACGAGTACATGGGCCTCGGCCTGGAACGCTGCACGCAGGCAGGGCGGTAGTACCGTTCTTATGGGCGGTAGTATCGCTTGAGGTGCTTCAGCGGTAGTACCGCTTGGAGGGCGGTAGTACCGCTCTGGCGTCGTTCGATTCCTGGAGTGTGTCGGGTTCGGCGGAAGTAGGACGGATGGCGAGCGGTAGTACCGCTTGGCTCGGCCCAGCGGTAGTACCGCTTGGCTTGAGCGGTAGTACCGCCCGTTCTGGACTCTGCAGCTCCTCCTCTTGCTCTTGATGTCCATCTCGAGTTGTAGCTTCTTCTAGGTTGGTTCCTTGGTACCTAAGCACGCAAAGCATCTCCGTTTGAGGTAGTAGCCATGTCTCAAGTGGATCAAAGGGAAGTTCGACAAGGAGAGAGTTAACCTCGGATTGGATGGCACGTGCTCTAGCTCTTGTCATGGGTCCACTTGGAGCTTGAGTAGTCGAAGTAGTATCCATGGGGATGACCGTAGGATGCTCTGCATCATGTTTTTTATCCAGGTTCAGGCCCTCTCGATGGCGGTAATATCCTACTTCCTGCTTGATTGATCTTGATGATATGAGTATTACAAGAGTTGATCTACCACGAGATCGAAGAGGCTAAACCCTAGAAGCTAGCCTATGGTATGATTGTTGTGGTCCTACGGACTAAACCCTCCGGTTTATATAGACACCGGAGGGGGCTAGGGTTACACAGAGTCGGTTATAGAGAAGGAGATCTATCATCTAAATCGCCAAGCTTGCCTTCCACGCAAAGGAGAGTCCCATCCGGACATGGGACAAAGTCTTCAATCTTGTATCTTCATAGTCCAACAGTCCGACCAAAGTATATAATCCGTCTGTCCGGATACCCCCTTATCTAGGACTCCCTCAGTAGCCCCTGAACCAGGCTTCAATGATGATGAATCCGGCACGCAGATTGTCTTCGGCATTGCAAGGCGGGTTCCATCTCCAAATACTCCAAGGTAACTTCCGAACACAAGGATCGTGTCCGGCTCTGCAAGACAAATTCCACATACCACCGTAGAGAGATAAATATTTCACAAATCTAATCCGTTGACAATTCCTCATAGCGTGACACCACGTCATGGCTCGGCCTTTATTTGAACCGTTTTTTATAACCAGCTACTGCACACATTGCGAGGCGGTTTTCTTGGCACGTCTTGTCGAAGCAGAGATCATGTCCCCCTTATCGCGGGATCCTCATCAATACGGGTATGGGTAACCCAACCGTGCCATCAATCGTGGCGCTTGGAAAATGAGTAATTTTGACAGGCAAGTGGGGAAGCGCACATTTTTTCACCGTCTTTATAAAGGGATAAGGATCCCCCGTTTTCACCCACGCCTTCTTCCTCCTTTGCTCATCCGTTCTCGCAATCTCGAGCCCCAGCGCCCAAGTTCTCACCTTCTCCGTAGGACCATCCACAACATGTACGGAGCGGGAGGCAAGTGGATGGCCTCCTCCGTCATGGAGGAGGACATTACCAAGCTTCGGGCGGCCAGATACCTGGCCGAAAACATCGCACACAGGCTTCCAGCGGAGGGACAAATCACCCCCATCCCAAAGTCTCGAGAGAGAGTAGTATTCCTCCCTCATTCGTCCGCGGACTAGGATTTCCACTCCACCCGTTCATCCACAGGCTCATGTATTACTATGGGCTAGATTTTCATGATCTGGCCCCAAATTTCGTCCTCAATATCTCGGCGTTCATCGTCGTGTGCAAGGCCTTCCTCCACATCAAGCCCCACTTCGGCCTGTGGCTGAAGACCTTCTACGTGAAGACAAAGATCGTGAGCGGCCAGCAGGCGGAGTGTGGAGGCGCCATGGTGGGCAAAATGCCCAATGTTACATGGCTTGACGGATCCTTTGTGGAAACCGTGAAAGGGTAGCAATCAGGGTGGTTCTACATCACCAAGCCGCGCGACGCCAATTTGGCGGTGACCCCCAAATTCCGATCCGGAATCCCCATGCGGCTCACCTCTTGGGAAAAGAAGGGCCTGGCCTGGGGCAAACCTGTGGAGTTGACCGGACTCGAGACCTGCATCAAAAGTATGAGGGACAAGAAGATCAAGCTTGTCAACGTGGTCCAGGTCATGCTCGTCCGCCGAATTCTCCCGTGTTAAAGACGGGCATTCAATATGTGGGAGTTCGATCCGGCCGAACACCAGATGTTGCATGAGCTCTTCGACATGATGCATAAGGACGTCTGGAAGGCGCTCTTCAAGACCGGCGAAGTCCCTCCTCCCATTTCCGAGGACCGCGGGCTCAGCGCAAAGCGCCTTGCCAATCCGGTAAGCCCTCTAACCATCACACGATGTGCCTTTCCCAGCATATTCGTGGGAGGATTTTAAGCCACCATGCTGACAAAACAGGATTATGTGGAGACGGCGGAGCAGATCGACTGTCCGGCTCGCTGCCCGAAGATCCAGCGACCGCGCTCCTGACGGAGATGCTGGTTCCGGCACCTTACAAGGTGCCGGAGAAAAAGGCCGAAAAGAAGGCCACGGGGACCAGGAAGGGTCTCTGGCGCGAGGCTGCACCAGACACCTCACCCGAAGATGATGAGGCGCATTCCTCCCACGAAGGGGAGGAGAAGAAGAGGAAGAAGGCCGCCCCAACCGGGGAGGCCGAAGGATCCAAGAAGTCGGCCGCGGGGACCAGGAAGGGTCTCCGACGCAAGGCTGTAATAGACTCATCGTCCGAGGACGGCGAGGCAGATTCCTCCCATGGAGACGGGAGGGAATACGAAGAAATGCCTCCTCCCTGCACTGGGGAGGAGAATAAAAGGAAAGTCGCCCCACAGGGGGATACTAGGACACCGAAGAAGGGAAAGGCGTCCCTTCCGGATCACTCCACCATGGCCACCTATAGCGAGGAGGAGTGGCTGCCCAGGGGTAAGCCTCAGGCGAAGTCGTAAGTATACGCGCTCCGTAATACTTTTTGTGCGACTTTAACTTCATAGTTAGTAATAACGCTAAACACGTATATGCAGTCCGGCTGGGTCCAATCTTGGGGTATCCTCTTCGGAAGGGTCTCTGAGTGAGTCGGAGATGAATTCACTCCCGACGGCCATCTCCCCACGACCTGCGGATGACACCGAGGTGTTGTCCCAAAAGATACCAGAGCAGGGGGCGACGGTTCTGGAGACGCCCCAAGGCAAAATCCCAGATGCCGGGTACATGGGGGTAAGACCCCCATGGATTATTGTCACGACCGGTTTTTCAATAAAAATGTTTATTGAGAAAACCAATCTTTAAATCCCAGTATAGGAAAAGTCATCCTTTCTGGTAGACAAAAGCTTGATAAACAGAGAACCAGTAGCATCAAATATATTACAGGGTTGAGCTGAGGTTGCTCAACAATTTATTACAGACTCGCCAATATATTACATATGGACGGTTATGACACGGGGGTGGGGTGGCATGCTACTAGCTCGAGGGAAAAGTGGTGGTGGATAACTTGACTTCTACTGGCAGTACATCGAGCGTCGAGGTGAGGCTCAATGAATTTATTCGGGGTTGCGGAAGCGGATAATACAATGACCAAGACAGGATCGCACGGGTCTGACTGGGACTCCTCTAGGCGTCGGACCCGCTATCAAACTCTTCATCCATGAGATCGCCTTCATCAGCATCTGGCCAAATCAACAAGCCAGGTGAGTACTTGAAAGTACTCGCAAGACAGTTCGGACAAAAGATATAATCAATGAATGCATGAATGCGTCATGAACAAAGTATGATACTCAAATAACAATGGTAATATTGTAGAACTTGATGTATCAAAATTTAATAACTGAAAACCGATCGGGTGTCTGGTGCGACGCCTCGAAAGGTAAATAAATAAAAATGCATGCCACAGTCGGGCATCTTAGCGACACCACATAAAGGGCTTTAAAAGAAATGCCACAGTCGGACGTCTAGGCGACATCACATAAAGGGCTTTAAAAGAAATACCACAGTCGGACGTCTGAGCGACATCACATAAAGGGCTTTAAAAGAAATACCACAGTCGGACGTCTGAGCGACATCACAGACAGGGATTTAAAAGAAATACCACCGTCGGACGTCTGAGCGACACCACAGACAGGGCTTTAACAAAAGCAAATAACAGGTATGCCACCATCGGACGTCTGAGCGACATCACAGACAGGGCTTTAACAAAAGCAAATAACAGGTATGCCATCGTCGGACGTCTGAGCGACATCACAGACAGGGCTTTGTAATAAATGTAAATAACGAGATTAGTCCATCCACAAGAATAATCTTTATTTCGGATTTATTACACATAAATCCCACCGGAGTTTTTGTCACTGAGGTTGATACGTGACAAGATAAGATAATTATAGTACTTGAACAAAGTACAAGATAATTGAAAGATTGAGACTCTGCAGAGTTTGGAAGAACTGAACATAGCCAACGGATTTCCGTAGTCACGAAGGACTAGTTCCGTTTACGGTATTTCAGTAGAAACACATTTAACTAGTACACACCCATTTCACCTCACGTTGCCAGGAATCACCCTGGCCAACGTCCAAGAAAAACTTTGAGACGGGGAGGCCACAACCTCGAATAGCATGGGATCAAATTTCTATACGCGCGCTCTAAGGGGTGCCCCCCTCTCGGTCCCAACCGGAAACACCCATGCCCCCTGACTGGATGACGGGCTATAATCCAGGGCCATGGAACCCTCATCCCGGCCTCTCCACTTGGTGTGTACCAGGAAAACGATTTGCAACTTACTATGCCATATTCCTTTCGGAAAACATGTGACAGTATAGGATGGAATGAATGGGAATGTGAATTGTGTCATGACGACACGGAAGTCAAATAATCTGGCATAAGACTGGCATGTCACAACACTGCCATCTTACCCATCCTCATACCAACACAGGGCTTTGCAAATATGTATCCAACAACATAATGCTTTCCGAAACCTACTTTCCGATTATGTGCATGAGATATATCATGCAAAGTGATGTTCATAAACATGCCATGACTATACTAAAATGCAAACATGCAACAACACTCATCATATCAAGAGTTCAAACATGCTTGCCTGGTTCGGAGTAGTCGGAGTCTAACTGTGCGAAGTTTGCAGCTCCGTCACCTCCTCCGGTATCTACGGTATAAGAAAAATACGTACGCAACGTAAATACCATGAGTGTACAGAAAAGTGTTCCAAATATTTTTGAAATAAATATGATAAAAAACTAGACAAAAATCTAAAGAGAACAGAAAAAGAATTAATCAAAAATACTTTTCTGATCAAAAGTTATAAGAGTTTTGGTCCAAGGACCCATCTGTAATGAAACAGAAAACTTCCAGGGGGCTTTGCAGAAGAATCCAGAAAAACGGTTCAGAGAGGAAGCGTATTTGCCAGAGTACGCCTTCTGCAAACGATTTAAAATAAACAAAAGAGAGGCTGATGGGCGGGTCCCACCCATCAGGTTTGAAAGTTCAAACAGGGGAGTCGGGGCTCGTCGGCGCCCGAGAGCCGCGGTGGTCGCCGGCGGCGATCCACGGCAAGGCAGGGAGATCGGAGTGTACCTCCGTGATCAGGGCGCCATTCCGCGTCTGTGGAAGGTGGTGGTGGTCGCCGGCGAGTACCACGTCGGCGGCGATGCTTGCTCTGGCAGACGGTGATTCGGGTGGTCGTGGATCTCGCCGGAGAGAGCTGCGGAGGTGGAATTGGTGAGGGGATTAGACTCGCGATAGTATGAGAAGGTATCTGACGAGGTTAGGGCGCCGGAGATGGCCTTACCGGAGTGAATCACGGTGGGGGCCGAGGCAGAACGGAGTGGCCGGAGTCGGGGAAGGAGAGCTCCTCGTGGTTCGTTCAGTGGCTGGGCGTGGTCTGATGAGGTAGAGAAGGTGTGAGGGGGCGAGAGCAAGCTCGGGGTGCTATATATAGCCACCCCGAGGCGGTTGCCGAGAACGGAGTTCTCCGGCGAGGTGATTACGGCGGTGCTGTGGTTGCACGGGAGGGTTCAGAGGCTGAACGTCGTCGTGGGTGTTCCCTGGTTCTGTTTAGGTGCTAACCGCGTCGGGATTTGGTGGTTTAGGGGGAGCTCGACGGAACGGGGCGGCGCGGGCCCGTCGGCGGCAGGGAGCGCGCTCTGTGTGTGCCGCGCCACGGCGACGGTGCTGCATGCGTGCGCTGGCGAGGAAATGGCCACGCGGAGCCACCAGGGGGTTTGGGCGGTGCCGAACGACGTTATGCCGCCATTCTGCTTCCTGTCGACCGCTAGGGTGATCCGGCCGCCGCAAAGCATGCCGGCGCAGGCGGGCCAGGGCGCCACCGACGCTAGGAAGGTGCCAAGCGCGCGTGTGAGGCTCCGGACAAGCAAGCCAGGCCGTGAGCAAAGTGCCAAGCACACTGTGAGCATGTGACTGAAGATCGACACTGAAATTCTGAACTTAACTGAATATGAACAGAACAGTGCATGCAAGGTGTTCGACAGAACGATCCAGGCATGTAGGGATTTTTCCTTGAGCTGGTTTTTGGTGGAGGGGCCTCTCATTGCATCTAGAGGCTGCCTGAATATTTGTGGAATTTTTGGAGAGGTGTAGATATGAATTTCACCAAATTTGGCAAATCTGGTCCAAACTTGCAGTGAGTGAAATTTGAAATATTTGAACAAGAGAAGAGTGGATCAAGATGGTTCTGGGTTGTGGGTACAAAGGACTATCCAAGGGTGTTGAGTTGAGGTCAAAAATCAAAAGCATTAGGGCACTTGCTTTGCAATTCACCTAGGCTCAAAAGGATAGACAGATTTATTTTGGGAGGAGAAATAGTTGGAATAAAATCCAAAAATGGATTTTATTAGTTTGGACAGAATGTTTGGGTTGTACCAAAGTGGGAGGAGAGGTTTTGGGAAAATTTTACCATAGGAGGCATGGTGAAATTTAGAAGGGATCAAAACCAAATAAAAGCCCAAAACTAAAAGGGTTTTCTTTTTAAAAGAAACTAAATCCAAGAAAATGATTTTTTTGGAGAGGGCAAACTTAGAAGATGGTTTTTTTGAAAGGGTTTAAATGACCTCCTTTCAAACAAAGCAAGGCTCTTTTGAAAAAAACAAACCACCAAAAATTTTGGAGTGTCACAACACCTACCCCCTTAGGAAAAATCTCGTCCCCGAGATTTCAGCTGATCCTTAAACAAGTGTGGGTGCTCTGTCCGAAGAAAATCCTTGCTCTCCCAAGTTGCTTCATTCTCGGTGTGATTACTCCATTGAATTCTGAAAAACTTAATGGTTTTCTGTCGGGTCCTCCTCTCAGACTCTTCTAGTATTTTTATTGGGTGCTCCCGGTAAGTGAGGTCCGGTTGCACGTCAATATACTCATGTGAAACTTGCTTCTCTGGGTTGCTTATGTATTTTCTCAACTGCGAGATGTGAAACACGTTGTGGATACCGGATAAGTCTCCGGGCAGGTCCAGCTGGTAGGCTACCTTGCCTTGTCGGGCCACTATATGAAATGGTCCGATGAATCTTGGTGCTAGTTTCCCCTTAATCTTGAATCGTTGCAGACCCTTCATAGGAGAAACTCTGAGGTATACCAATTCTCCGGGTTCAAAACTGATTTCCCGATGCTTTCAGTCGTAATAACTCTTTTGCCGACTTTGAGCTGTTTTGAGACGTTCTCTAATCGTCTTAACTTTCTCCTCGGACTCCTTGAGCATATCTGGGCCAAAGATATGGCTATCTCCGGTCTTTGACCAATTTAGCGGGGTACGACATCTTCTCCCATATAGAGCTTCAAAGGGTGCCATTTGCAAGCTGGCTTGATAGCTGTTGTTGTATGCGAACTCTGCATATGGCAAACTTTCTTCCCAACTGTTCCCGTAGGTGAGGACACAGGCTCTTAGCATGTCTTCTAAGATTTGGTTTACGCGTTCCGTTTGTCCATCAGTCTGGGGATGGTATGCGGTACTGAAGGCTAGTTGGGTTCCCAGTGCCTGTTGTAGGTGATCCCAGAATGTAGAGACGAACTGTGTGCCTCTATCGGAGATAATAGTCTTAGGGACTCCATGTAGGCAGACGATACGGGCAAGATAAAGTCTGGCTAGTCTCTGAGTGGTGTAAGTTGATTTTACCGGAATAAAATGTGCCACCTTGGTTAATCTGTCGGTTATGACCCATATGGCATCGTTTCCGTGTTGTGACCGTGGCAGTCCAACGATAAAGTCCATTCCAATCTTGTCCCATTTCCACTCGGGTATCTTATTTGGCTGTAACAGTCCGGCTGGTTTTTGGTGCTCGGCCTTGATACGTTGACGAGAGTCACAGCATGCAATGAACGTAGCTATATCTCTCTTCATACCGTGCCACCAAAAATTTTCCTGAAGGTCTTTGTATATTTTTGTCCCTCCAGGATGGATTGAATACGGAGGTGTGTGACTTTCAGTTAATATCTGCTGTTTGAGGTCCTTGACATTTGGTACGCATAGCCTTTCTCCGTACCACAATATTCCTTGCTCATCTATGTTGAATTCTCAGGCTCTTCCCAAACTCACTTTTCTTTTTATGCCCTCAATGCTGGGGTGTCCGTGCTGGGCTTCCTTGATACTTTCCATTAGGGTAGGCTGTATTTCTATATTCGACACACTGCCTTCGGTAACCATTATTAGATTGATTCGGGCAAATTCTTGTTGAAATTCTGGCCTCAACTTTGGTATATTGCCATCGTCCGTGCTGGGATTTCGACTAAGTGCATCTGCCACAACATTTGCTTTTCCGGGATGATAGTGGATTCCAACATCATAATCCTTCACCAACTCTAACCAGCGTCGTTGCCGTAAATTTAACTCTGGCTGTGTGAAAATATACTTAAGACTCTTATGGTCTGTGTATATCTCACAACGATTCCCAAGTAGGAAGGGTCTCCATTCCTTGAGTGCATGGATGACCGCTGCTAATTCCAAGTCATGAGTGGGATAATTTTCCTCATGCTTGCATAGTTGTCTGGAGACATACGCAACTACCTTGCCTTCTTGCATCAATACGCATCCGAGGCCTTTCCGGGATGCGTCACAATATACCTCAAAGTTCTTGTGTATATCTGGCACAATTAGTACTAGTGCCGTTGTTAATTTTCTTTTTAGCTCTTGGAAGCTTTTCTCACATGCTTCTGTCCATTCAAATTTCTTGCCTTTCTTGAGCAATTTGTTGGGGAACGTAGTAATTTCAAAAAAATTCCTACGTACACGCAAGATCATGGTGATGGCATAGCAATGAGAGGGGAGAGTGTTGTCCATGTACCCTCGTAGACCGTAAGCGGAAGCATTATGACAACGCGGTTGATGTAGTCGTACGTCTTCATGATCCGACCGATCCAAGTACCGAACATACGGCACCTCCGAGTTCAGCACACGTTCAGCTCGATGACGATCCCCGGGCTCCGATCCAGCAAAGCTTTGGGGATGAGTTCCGTCAGCACGACGGCGTGGTGACGATGATGATGCTCTACCGGCGCAGGGCTTCGCCTAAACTCCGCGATGATATGACCGAGGTGGAATATGGTGGAAGGGGGCACCGCACACGGCTAAGGAACGATCCGTAGATCAACTTGTGTCTCTATGGGGTGCCCCCTGCCCCCGTATATAAAGGAGGGAGGGGGGAGGCCGGCCGGCCCTTGTTGGGCGCGCCAGGAGGAGGAGTCCTCCTCCTAGTAGGAGTAGGACTCCTCCTTTCCTACTCCTACTAGGAGGGGAAGGAAGGGGGAGAGGAGGGGAAGGAAAGAGGGGGGCGCCGCCCCCCCTCCTAGTCCAATTCGGACCAGAGGGAGAGGGGGCGCGCGGCCCTTCCTGGCCGCCCCTCTCTCTTCCCACCAAGGCCCATGTGGCCCATTAACTCTTCGGGGGGGTTCCGGTAACCCTCCGGCACTCCGGTTTTCTCCGAAATCACCCGGAACACTTCCGGTGTCCGAATATAGTCGTCCAATATATCAATCTTTATGTCTCGACCATTTAGAGACTCCTCATCATGTCCGTGATCACATCCGGGACTCCGAACAAACTTCGGTACATCAAAACTTATAAACTCATAATAAAACTGTCATCGTAACAGTAAGCGTGCGGACCCTACGGGTTCGAGAACTATGTAGACATGACTTAGAACTATTCTCGGTCAATAACCAATAGCGGAACCTGGATGCCCATATTGGTTCCTACATATTCTACGAAGATCTTTATCGGTCAAACCGCATAACAACATACGTTGTTCCCTTTGTCATCGGTATGTTACTTGCCCGAGATTTGATCGTCGGTATCCAATACCTAGTTCAATCTCGTTACCGGCAAGTCTCTTTACTCGTTCCGTAATGCATCATCCCGTAACCAACTCATTTGGTCACATTGCTTGCAAGGCTTATAATGATGTGCATAACCGAGAGGGCCCAGAGATACCTCTCCGACAATCGGAGTGACAAAACCTAATCTCGAAATATGCCAACTCAACATGTACCTTTGGAGACACCTGTAGTACTCCTTTATAATCACCCAGTTACGTTGTGACGTTTGGTAGTACCCAAAGTGTTCCTCCGGTAAACGGGAGTTGCATAATCTCATAGTTACAGGAACATGTATAAGTCATGAAGAAAGCAATAGCAATATACGAAACGATCAAGTGCTAGGCTAACGGAATGGGTCATGTCAACCACATCATTCTCCTAATGATGTGATCCCATTAATCAAATGACAACACATGTCTATGGTTAGGAAACATAACCATCTTTGATTAATGAGCTAGTCAAGTAGAGGCATACTAGTGATGTAACGCCCCGAGACCGACGCTCCAGAAGACTTCCAGCTATTCCGAGTTTCGTCGTGTGATTTGTTTTATTCGTTGCATTCATCCTTGCATCATGTGCATTGCATCATGTCATCATGCCATCATATCATTAATTTTTAAAACCTCAACTAAATAAATTGTATGGATTTTTGGTCCATTTAAACCGAGGGGACTCACATGGTGACTTCTCTTTATAACATATCCTCCAATATTAGGGAGCTATATTAAATATTCCATTTTTGGAATTCACCATAACACACTTGCAAAATCCCAATGCCTTTATTATCTTAATTCTTGATCTCCAACTCTGCCATAAATTATTTCATCATTTTCCGGAGCTCCACCAAAAATCCGAACATTTTTGGACCTTCCTTTTACCTAGTCCTAGTTCAAACCTATTGAATTAAATTCAAATGATTTTGAATTTAATCTTGCAATCTTGCTCACTTCTATTTTCTTGGGACTAGCGCATTTTTGTGAGTCCAAGAATATTATTTGCATGTGCTAATTCTTTGCCTATCCTTCTCTTTCTTTTCTTTCTCTTTTTCTGTTTTGTTTTAAATGGGAACATGAGAGAGAGAAGAGAGAGTGCAGCCTGTAGCCCAGCTGGCCTCTAAGCCCAAGGCCCAGCTACTGCGCCTCTAACCCTAGCCCGACCCCCTCGCTCGATCCATCTCTCCCTCGGTCCATCCCCTCGTTCCCTGCCAGCGCTGCCACCACACACGCACGTCGCTAGGGAGAGGATCCCACGATCCTCCCGCATCTCTCCCTCGATCCATCTCCTCCTCCTCCTCCTTGTTCCCACACAGCGCTCGATCCCCTCCTCCCTCGTTGCACCGTCGCAGAGAGAGAGAGAGGAGCGCCGCGGCCTCGCCCTTCCTCCTCCGGCATCGAGCGCCCCCGCTCCACCTCGCCCTTCTCCTCGCCCTTCTCCTCGCCGCATCGCCCGATCCCCTTGCCTCCGCCCCTTCCTCCCCGCAGCGCCCGAACCCTCCTCTCGAGCACGCCTCTCATGGTGCCCGCATCAGCCGGCCCCCTTCCTCTCCTCCTCCATGGCGTCTCCCCTTCTCGAGCACCCCCGCGACCACGCCCCTGCCGAACCCAGCGCCAGGCCCCCGCTCCTCCCTCCTCACGCGATCCCCTCTCCTGTTCCCCTCGCCGCCTCCTCCCTCCACCGGCGCCATCCATGCCCTGTCGCCCCTCCGGTCGCCGTGAGCAGGAGCGCCGCGCCCATCCGCCCTGCTGGTTTTGCTCAACTCCGGCGCCGCCGCAGCCAGAGCCCCGGGCCGTCCTCGTCGCCTCGCCCTTGTCCCGCGTTGCCTCGGCCAGCCCTGTGCTGCTGTTTGCATCCGCAAAGACCCGAGGCATGAGTGTGCTCCACTGCTAGTTTCATGGACGAAGAGTACCTCTACGATGACCCTGGATGTCTACGAGCGTCAAGTACCACTACAACCCATGTTCGACTACGTGGATTCGCCAAGTACTACGACCACCGCATTCCATTTCGTCACTGTCAAGGCCGAGAGAACGCCAAGTATCCCTACGAACCGTGTACGACTACCGGCGCCGAAGTCCGTGAGTACCACTACGTTTGCGATGTACATCTACACCAAGACTGGACCGACAAGTACCGCGAGAACATTTGTACCTCTACCGTCGCCATGAACAACTACTTCCCTCGATGACGCGTTCCGCCCCGAAAACGCACGCTTCGAAGGTATAACCCCGAGACGCCGTCCGTGGATCGAATGCATGTGTTGTATGAGATGCACCCTATGTTTGCACCGTGCCCGTTTGCTTCATGCACGTTCCTCCTCGTTCGCCATGCCGATGAACCGTGGGAACCCGGTAACCGGGATCACCCCACCATCTCTAGCATGTTCCGCACGCCTCCTTTTGCACCGGTATCTCCATGAGCTATCGGGACCGGAATGTTGCCGTGGCACCATTTTTGTTTCGCCGCCGTGGCACCCTTTTCATTCCGCCATGGCGACTAATGCTTCATAACATGCCCATGTCAACATTTTCATAAAATTGCATAAAACTTGTATATGTCATCTGCATCATGATAACAACATTTAAAATGTTTAAACTTGTTGTTGCATTAAATTGCTAAATGCATATGGGGATTTACCGGATTTGTTGTTTTTATATCCGGCCCCATTTAAAATGTTTAGATGGTATAGTTTATATTATGCTTCACCTCTTGCCATGTTTAACAACAGTTAATATTGTTGGGTAGCATAACCGAGAGAGAACTAAATAATTGTCGTGGTGTTTCGTCAATATGCAACTCGTTGCATATTGAGCTCCACTTAACTTGTAGTATTGTTTGTTGCACTTTGCCATGCCATGCCTCATTAAACCGGACATGCATCATACTTGTTTGTGCATCATGACTTGTTTATGCTTGTGTGTTTACTATGTTGTTTGTTTCTTTCCGGGTTGCTTCTCTCGTTAGCTTCGGTTTCGTTCCGGAGTTGTGAGGATTTGTTCGTCTACGACCGTTTGTCTTCTTCTTGGATTCGTTCTTCTTCCTTGCGGGATCTCAGGCAAGATGATCATACCCTCGAAATCACTACTATCTTTGCTATGCCAGTTTGCTCGCTCTTGCTATGCCAATGCTACGATGCCTACCATTCGCTTGTCAGCCTCCCAAATTGCCATGTCAAACCTCTAACCCACCATGTCCTAGCAAACCGTTGATTGGCTATGTTACCGCTTTGCTCAGCCCCTCTTATAGCATTGTTAGTTGCAGGTGAAGATTGAAGTTTGTTCCTTGTTGGAACATGGAGATGTTGTTCCTTGTTGGAACATGTTTACTTGTTGGGATATCACAATATATCTTATTTAATTAATGCATCTATATACTTGGTAAAGGGTGGAAGGCTCGGCCTTATGCCTGGTGTTTTGTTCCACTCTTGCCGCCCTAGTTTCCGTCATATCGGTGTTATGTTCCCGGATTTTGCGTTCCTTACACGGTTGGGCTATAATGGGAACCCCTTGACAGTTCGCCTTAAGTAAAGCTCCTCCAGCAATGCCCAACATTGGTTTTACCATTTGCACTAACAACCTACC
>NC_057801.1:152816519-152820919 GCF_018294505.1 Triticum aestivum
CTCGGGGAAACTCGAGGTTTGGTTTTAGTTGTACGGATTGCTCATCTGAGTGTGCCCTGAGAAAGAGATATGTGCAGCTCCTATCGGGATTTGTCGGCACATTCGGGCGGTGTTGCTGGTTTAGTTTTACCCTGTCGAAATGTCTTGTTGTACCGAGATACCGAGTCTGATCGGAGTGTCTCGGGTGGAGGTCTATTCCTTCGTTGACCGTGAGAGCTTGTCATGGGCTAAATTGGGACACCCCTGCAGGGATTTGAACTTTCGAAAGCCGTGCCCGCGGTTATGGGCAGATGGGAATTTGTTAACATCCGGTTGTAGAAAACCCGAAGTTGACCTTAATTAAAATACATCAACCGCGTGTGTAACCGTGATGGTCTCTTTCCGGCGGAGTCCGGAAAGTGAACACGGTTGTTGGAGTTATGCTTGACGTAGGTAGTCCAGGATCACTTCTTGATCATACCTTTATCGACCGTGCTTTGCCTTCTCTTCTCGCTCTCATTTGCGTATGTTAGCCACCATATATGCTAGTCGCTTGCTGCAGCTCCACCTCATACCTTTACCTTACCCATAAGCTTAAATAGTCTTGATCTCGCGGGTGCGAGATTGCTGAGTCCCTGTGGCTCACAGATACTTCCAAAACCAGTTTGCAGGTGCCTATGTTACCGAGCAGGTGACGCAACCAAGCTCAAGGAGGAGCTCGATGAAGATCTTGCCCTTTGTGTTGTTTCGTTCTAGTTGATCAGTAGTGGAGCCCAGTTGGGGTCGATCGGGGACCTTTGTCGCATTTGGGGTACTTCTTTTATTTTGGTTCCATAGTCGGACCTTGATTGTATCTGGGTGATGTAATGCTTTATTCATGTAATTGTGTGAAGTGGCGATTGTAAGCCAACTATGTATCTTTTTCCCTTATGTATTACATGGGTTGTGTGAAGATTACCTCACTTGCGACATTGCTTTCAATGCGGTTATGCCTCTAAGTCGTGCTTCGACACGTGGGAGATATAGCCGCATCGAGGGCATTACAAGTTGGTATCAGAGCCTTCCCCGACCTTAGGAGCCCCATTGCTTGATCGTTTTTAGCAGCCGAGTTGTGTCTAGAAAAATGTTTTGAGTCCTTAGGAATTATATATCGGAGAGCTTAGGAATTCTTTTTACTTCCCAGTCTCCTCATCGCTCTGGTAAAGCATCCTGGCGTAGAGTTTTGACTCTTCTCTTCTCAAATTTCACTAAAAAAAATTTTTTAGGGTCACGCGAGTATTTTGGTTTTGTTCCGATGGTTTTGTGACGAGAACATTGTTCTTGGTGCCTCCTGTCTTTAGGGGTTGTGGCAGTGTCCCGGGGAGTTGAGCTCCGAGGTGTTGTCGTCACAATTTTATCGTTGCAATTCTGGTATACTTGAGATATGTTCGCCGACATCGAAAATCTCTTTTATGCAGTTCGTTGGTGAGATAACCTCGACGCCACCCAGTACTGGGGCGGGAGTTCGGGAGTATCGCCATAACTTGTATAACGGATGATTTTCGAAGGTTGAGGTAGATGATTTCCGAAGGTTTCTTGGTTATGTGTTAAAGGATGGATACAGCTGGATGTAGGATTTGCTAGTTTGGGTGAGATATTATGCTTCCCCTGTATCCCCAACACCTGATTGCATAACCGGAAAATTTCGGGAGTTTCATAGGTGGGAATTCAAGTAGCTCTTAGGATATCTTTCCAACAGATGTATGATATGAAATTGGGGTTCGACGTCTAGTGGTCCGCCTATTCACGGTCGATTTTACAGTGGTCTCGTTGTGTCTTAAAGAGTCCTTGGCTATGCCGACTCGGGGACGCTTCGTATGTCATGTGCACTGCCTTGTACATGATGGTGCTGTACGATCGAGCCCGTGTAGGCCCCACCACGAAAACTTCGGACGAAATCTCTATCATATGTTTGTTCCGGCTTATTTTGCAAGCCAATCTTTTGTTTTGTTTTATTTGTGGTATTCGAGTTGCTTCAAAGTCAAATGTTGAATCCATACCTTTCCTAAATGGTGTTCTCATATTGCTATGTGAATACTAATCCTTCTTGATCATCGAGATTGTCTTGCCAATCCTTTTCAACCAGTGTGTCTCTCTTCAAGTGGATCCGATCATTTCAACATCAGCAAGATCAATTATCATTTTTTCTCAACGGTGTTCGTTTCGTTCTCAACGGTGTTTTCCCACCCTCCCACCCTTGTTTTCTTGAAGGATTCAGAATTATTGATCAAGTATCCATCTTATTGATGTGAAGTCTCTCCATTCTTTTCCTTCAATGTTCTTATTAGGTGATTCTCATGAAGTTTCTAACGGAGCTTCAAGTTCATCACTCTTCATTCTCGTTTTCTTCTCCGGTGGATTTACCTCAAGCTTTCGGTGTTGATCATATCCTTATCCTCGTTCAAATGCTATCCCATGCCGGTGCCTCTCATAATTGTTCATCTCTCTCTATTCTTATTCGGAGTGCTCAAGATATCTCAGACGATTCGTGTTTCCATTCTCAATCCGTTCAAGCTATTTGGAGATTATTATCTCATTCAAGTCATTTGATTCTACCGGTGCAATATCTATTTCAATCAATCGTTCAACGGTGTATCCTTTTAGTGGGCCCTAACCCACAGGTCTTTTTCCAGGATCTTACCTGACTCTCCCAACTTTCCCGAAGTTATTCTCAAATTCATTGCAAAGTTTGACGTAAGAATGAATTATCATCAGTCAAATGTCTTTCTCCAAGTTCTTTCCAATTCTTTCATTTTTGGTTCAACCTTTCAAATTGTCATTCCGGAGTGCCTCAACAATTCATGGTGGTGTTTCTCGTTGTCATTCTCGAATTTTGAAGACCGAAGAAGAGTTCCTCTTAAATCTTGCCCGTTCTTCCAGAGATTCATGGTTCTAGCGTTATGCCATCCTCTTGTGAGAATTCTTTTCAACTATCCGGAGCAAATTCAAGAGTCTTCTCAATTTCTTATCCGGAATCCATCTTTTCAAATATTATCCATTCTCAGCTTTCAGCTATCATTCTCCAAATTTTACCGATGCTTCGTGCAAGTGATCTTTAATCGGCTCGTGATCTCGTCGTTCTCATGTATCTAAATCCTCTCAAGCATCTTCGTGTATTTGCAAATTCTTCCTGGTGTCTTCCTTATCTTTTCTTTGTTCATTTTTAATTCTTACCGTGGTTCTTTCAAGATCTCTCTTCCTTGTTCATCAGATCAATTCATTTGTTGTTCCAATCCTACCGGTGGTTCGTTCAAGAGTTTTCTTCCTTCGTGTATCATATCTATGCATTCGTACTTTCTAAATTCTACCGGTGGATAGTTGAAGACTTTCTCAAGTTTGCGCAATATCTATCTTAATCCTTTCTACGAGAATAAGTAGTATGCCAAATCCGTTGCTTGTCATCAATTTTAAAATGGTGAAGGATAAGCATAATGTAATTCTTATTCTTGTTTCACCCAAGATATTAATTCCTTATTCCTGAGGCTCATCAAATTCTTGTTTCCATTTGTTCATCTTTCTTTTAACCGTAGTGCTACCCGAATTTGGTCTCCCTTGATCCCCTTCCTTAACCGGAGTGTTTTCTATATATATCTTCCCTTCAACCTCAAAGGTTTCGCAATGTTCTTTGTCTCTCTTTTCTAATGGAGTGTTTTCAACTTCGTTCATCTCCGTTGTATTCTTTTCTCGAAACGGCCTAACCTTTTTTTTCAAGGTTTGTGGTTTCACTCGTTTGTCAAAGAAGCAACTTAGTTTTACCTTTCTTTTTCTCTTCTGTTTTCCCTCCGGTGCCATTCTAGATCTCGGGACGAGATCCTCTCGTAGTGGTGGAGTGTTGTAACGCCCCAAGACCCATGTGCCAGGTGTCATTTAGTTTTTCGCTGTTGTTGCCTTGTCATTGCTTGTGTGTCATGCATTGCATATCATGTCATCATGCGCATTTCATTTGCATACATGTTCGTCTCATGCATCCGAGCATTTTCCCCGTTGTCCGTTTTGCAATCCGGCGTTCCGTTCTCCTTCGGTGGTCATTTCTACCTTTCTTTTGTGTGTGGGGATTAAACATTTCCGGATTGGACCGAGTCTTGCCAAGCGGCCTTGGTTTACTACCGGTAGACCGCCTGTCAAGTTTCGTACCATTTGGACTTCGTTTGATACTCCTACGGTTAACCGAGGGACCGAGAAGGCCTCGTGTGTGTTGCAGCCCAACACCCCCAAATTTGGCCCAAAACCCACCAAACTCTGCTCCATGTCCTAGAGCGTTCGATCACGATCGTGTGGGCGAAAACCGCACCTCATTTGGACTCTCCTAGCTCCCTCTATGCCTATTTATACCCCCTCCATTCGGATCTCTTCTTCCCCCGTCCGAAACCCTAGTTTAAAAA
>NC_057801.1:152821496-152834775 GCF_018294505.1 Triticum aestivum
CGCCCCGCCCTCCGGTCCCCTCGTCGCCGGCCGCTGCCTCCTTCCCCGTCGTCACCGGTGAACAGTACCGCCGCCGCCTCGGTATCCGTGCCCGATCCAGATCTGGATCTGGGATATTTCGGTTGATTTTCTCCTCCTGAAACCCTAATTTTCGTGCTAACTTTGACTGCTTGTATCTCCGCAACCGTAGCTCCGTTTTGGGCGTATGATATATCAAAATCTTCGTCTCGACATGTACATCATTTCATTCCATTGCATCATTTGCATTTGAGGTCATCTTGTTACCCAAAATGCTGTTCGAAGTAGGCTTCGTGAATTAAATCGCAGATCCGTTAGTTCATCATGCACTTTTGTCATGTTTGCCATGTTTAATTCGTCCATGATATGCCTGTGCCCCTTTGGGATGAATTGTTAAGCATTTTGTCTTCTTTCCAGAGGTGCCACCCATGCATTTTTAGGATGTGTGTGTTGTCTTGTGCAAGCTTGCGAAGAGAGGTACCTGAGATTGCAGATTTCAGGGACTTAGTGATTTTCACTAAGTCTGGGATATTTTAGTTCATGATGCTATATGTCCAGCTTGTTTCCTAGTGATCCGTGCCTCTTTTGAGGATGATCAGTAAGGGAGTTTTGATATTTATGTTATGCTCTATCCATCCATGTCTTTGTTTACATATGTGGAGTGCTCTAGGTTGACTCAATCGAGCTCAACTTTTGCTTTGTTGTTAATCTGGGCAGATCGTCAACTTGTTTGCGATTTTGCCGATGCTACCGTTAGTGTTCCATGCATGCTATGCCTTTGTTCTTGCCATGTGTAGCTAGCACTTTGTGCCTTTTTGCTGGTTATATGCTTTCCTTGCCATGACTTGCACCGTAGTGAGTGCATCGAGCTCGTTTACATGCCTTCGTGAGTTATATTTCAGCGTGTCTCAGTTTTCACTAAGTCTGAAAACTAATTGTGTTCGAGCTATGTTCGTGAGCTCGGTAGAGTATTTTGTGAACCCTTTTGGCCCCAGGTCACTTTGGGTGTTTTGTTAAGCTTGTTGAGTAGCTCCATGCCATGTTCCTACTTGTCATGTTCAGGTTTTCTATCATGTTGTTTTGCTGCTCCGAAGAGAGCATCGTGATCTGAAATTTCAGACTAGTGTTAATTTCACTAAGTCTGGAAATCTGTTTTGCATTTGCGTTTTAGCCATGCTTGTTTGAACCTCTTAATGGATGAATTTGACTATGGCTCAGTGCTAGTGTTTTGTCAACCATCTTGTGTACATCACTGCCATGTATTTTGTTTTCATGTTTGGTGGCTGTAGCATGTTCATTTTGTTGCATTTAGATGCCTACTTGCTGTAAATCGCAGACCGGTGTCGTATCTTAAAACGCTTGCCATTTCCAAACCGTGGCTCCGATTCCAATGATCTTTATATCGTTTTCAATCGATTTCATCCCCTATATCCAGTGGCACCCTTGGAATTCCAAGTTGAGGCCAGGTTCATGCATTTCCTGTCATATCTCGCATTTTGCATCCCGCATAGCATATCATCATTTCATCATATTGCTTGGTCTTGCCCGTGGTTGATTGTATCCTTGTTGCTTGTTTGTCTTGTTGGGTAGAGCCGGGAGACGAGTTCGCTACCGAGGAGCCCGTTGAGTTTGCTTGTGAGGATCCAGTCAACTCTGACAACTGTGTAGGCAAGATGATCATACCCTCGAAATCACTACTATCTTTGCTATGCTAGTTTGCTCGCTCTTTTGCTATGCCATTGCTACGATGCCTACCATTTGCTTGTCAGCCTCCCAAATTGCCATGTCAAACCTCTAACCCACCAATGTCCTAGCAAACCGTTGATTGGCTATGTTACCGCTTTGCTCAGCCCCTCTTATAGCGTTGTTAGTTGCAGGTGAAGATTGAAGTTTGTTCCTTGTTGGAACATGGAGATGTTGTTCCTTGTTGGAACATGTTTACTTGTTGGGATATCACAATATATCTTACTTAATTAATGCATCTATATACTTGGTAAAGGGTGGAAGGCTCGGCCTTATGCCTGGTGTTTTGTTCCACTCTTGCCGCCCTAGTTTCCGTCATATCGGTGTTATGTTCCCGGATTTTGCGTCCCTTACGCGGTTGGGCTATAATGGGAACCCCTTGACAGTTTGCCTTAAGTAAAGCTCTTCCAGCAATGCCCAACCTTGGTTTTACCATTTACCACCTAGCCTTTTCTTTCCCTTGGGTTCTACAGACTCAAGGGTCATCTTATTTACCCCCCCCCCCCGGGCCAGTGCTCCTCTGAGTGTTGGTCCGAACTGGGCAGCCTGCGGGGCCACCTCGGGGAAACTTGAGGGTTGGTTTTACTCGTAGCTTGACCTATCTGAGTGTGCCCTGAGAAAGAGATATGTGCAGCTCCTATCGGGATTTGTCGGCACATTCGGGCGGTGTTGCTGGTTTAGTTTTACCCTGTCGAAATGTCTTGTTGTACCGAGATACCGAGTCTAATCGGAGTGTCTCGGGTGGAGGTCTATTCCTTCGTTGACCGTGAGAGCTTGTCATGGGCTAAGTTGGGACACCCCTGCAGGGATTTGAACTTTCGAAAGCCGTGCCCGCGGTTATGGGCAGATGGGAATTTGTTAACGTCCGGTTGTAGAAAACCCGAAGTTGACCTTAATTAAAATACATCAACCGCGTGTGTAACCGTGATGGTCTCTTTCCGGCGGAGTCCGGAAAGTGAACACGGTTGTTGGAGTTATGCTTGACGTAGGTAGTCCAAGATCACTTCTTGATCATACCTTTATCGACCGTGCTTTGCCTTCTCTTCTCGCTCTCATTTGCGTATGTTAGCCACCATATATGCTAGTCGCTTGCTGCAGCTCCACCTCATACCTTTACCTTACCCATAAGCTTAAATAGTCTTGATCTCGCGGGTGCGAGATTGCTGAGTCCCTGTGGCTCACAGATACTTCCAAAACCAGTTTGCAGGTGCCTATGTTACCGAGCAGGTGACGCAACCAAGCTCAAGGAGGAGCTCGATGAAGATCTTGCCCTTTGTGTTGTTTCGTTCTAGTTGATCAGTAGTGGAGCCCAGTTGGGGTAGATCGGGGACCTTTGTCGCATTTGGGGTACTTCTTTTATTTTGGTTCCGTAGTCGGACCTTGATTGTATCTGGGTGATGTAATGCTTTATTCATGTAATTGTGTGAAGTGGCGATTGTAAGCCAACTATGTATCTTTTTCCCTTATGTATTACATGGGTTGTGTGAAGATTACCTCACTTGCAACATTGCTTTCAATGCGGTTATGCCTCTAAGTCGTGCTTCGACACGTGGGAGATATAGCCGCATCGAGGGCGTTACACTACCGGTGCAGGGCTTCGCCTAAACTCCGCGACGATATGACCGAGGTGGAATATGGTGGAAGGGGCACCGCACATGGCTAAGGAACGATCCGTAGATCAACTTGTGTCTCTATGGGGTGCCCCTGCCCCCATATATAAAGGAGGGAGGGGGGAGGCCGGCCGGCCCTTGTTGGGCGTGCCAGGAGGAGGAGTCCTCCTCCTAGTAGGAGTAGGACTCCTCCTTTCCTACTCCTACTAGGAGGGGAAGGAAGGGGGAGAGGAGGGGAAGGAAATAGGGGGGCGCTGCCCCCCCTCCTAGTCCAATTCGGACCAGAGGGAGAGGGGGCGTGCGGCCCTTCCTGGCCGCCCCTCTCTCTTCCCACCAAGGCCCATGTGGCCCATTAACTCTCCGGGGGGGTCCGGTAACCCTCCGGCACTCCGGTTTTCTCCGAAATCACCCGGAACACTTCCGGTGTCCGAATATAGCCGTCCAATATATCAATCTTTATGTCTCGACCATTTCGAGACTCCTCGTCATGTCCGTGATCACATCCGGGACTCCGAACAAACTTCGGTACATCAAAACTTATAAACTCATAATAAAACTGTCATTGTAACGTTAAGCGTGCGGACCCTACGGGTTCGAGAACTATGTAGACATGACTTAGAACTATTCTCGGTCAATAACCAATAGCGGAACCTGGATGCCCATATTGGTTCCTACATATTCTACGAAGATCTTTATCGGTCAAACCGCATAACAACATACGTTGTTCCCTTTGTCATCGGTATGTTACTTGCCCGAGATTTGATCGTCGGTATCCAATACCTAGTTCAATCTCGTTACCGGCAAGTCTCTTTACTCGTTCCGTAATGCATCATCCCGTAACCAACTCATTTGGTCACATTGCTTGCAAGGCTTATAATGATGTGCATAACCGAGAGGGCCCAGAGATACCTCTCCGACAATCGGAGTGACAAAACCTAATCTCGAAATATGCCAACTCAACATGTACCTTTGGAGACACCTGTAGTACTCCTTTATAATCACCCAGTTACGTTGTGACGTTTGGTAGTACCCAAAGTGTTCCTCCGATAAACGGGAGTTGCATAATCTCATAGTTACAGGAACATGTATAAGTCATGAAGAAAGCAATAGCAATATACTAAACGATCAAGTGCTAGGCTAACGGAATGGGTCATGTCAACCACATCATTCTCCTAATGATGTGATCCCATTAATCAAATGACAACACATGTCTATGGTTAGGAAACATAACCATCTTTGATTAATGAGCTAGTCAAGTAGAGGCATACTAGTGACTATATGTTTGTCTATGTATTCACACATGTATCATGTTTTCGGTTAATACAATTCTAGCATGAATAATAAACATTTATCATGAAATAAGGAAATAAGTAATAACTTTATTATTGCCTCTAGGGCATATTTCCTTCACAATTGTGTCATGGGCTTTGCTATAGTGGAGAATCCTTCAATAAATCTCCGATAATAGCCTGCCATTCCCAAGAAACTCCGTATGTCCATTACGTTAGCTGGCGGTTTCCAGCCAAGTACGGCCTTGACTTTTTCCGGATCTACTGCAATACCTTCTTGTGTTAGCACGTGGCCCAGAAAACCCACCTGCCTTAGCCAAAATTCACATTTGCTGAATTTGGCGTACAGTTGATGTTTCCTGAGTTCTCCGAGTACAATCCTGAGATGTTCGGCGTGCTCTTCTGGTGTTTTGGAATATATCAGAATATCATCAATGAATACCACAACAAACTTGTCCATATACTTCATAAACACTTTGTTCATGAGGTGAACAAAATATGCGGGGGCGTTGGTTAGCCCAAATGGCATTACTGTGAACTCATATAGCCCATATCTGGAGGTGAAAGCGGTCTTGGGAATATCTTCTGTTCGTACTTTTAATTGGTGGTATCCTGATCTCAAATCAATTTTTGAGAAGACTTTGGCATGTGCGAGCTGATCGAATAAATCATTTATTCGGGGCATTGGGTATTTGTTCTTGATTGTGACCATGTTGAGAGCTCGATAATCAATACACAACCTCATTGTTCCATCCTTCTTCTTGGCAAATAAAATTGGAGAACCCCAAGGTGAGGAGCTGGCTCGTATGTATCCTTTCTCCAATAATTCTTTTATTTGCTTCTTCAACTCTACCAATTCGGATGGTGCCATTCTGTAAGGTTTCTTGTAAATAGGAGTGGTTCCGGGTGCTAGCTCAATGCTGAATTCTATCTCTCCATCTGGTGGCATGCCTGGTAGTTCTTCTGGAAATACATCTTGAAATTCACATACCACTGGAACCTTGTTCATCTCAGAAACGTCCACCTTGTTTAATCTAGGTTGCCGAGGTATTTGTCTCTCTTTGGCTGAAACTTTTATTTTCTTCCCTGGATGGTGGGTGAGAATCACGGTACGGTTGAAGCTGTCAATAAAACCTTTGTTGGTGGTCAACCAATCCATTCCTAGGATGACATCCAGTCCTTTGCTTTCTAGTACAATAAGGTTGGCGTAAAATTTCAATCCTTCAAATTCAATAACCACACCTTGACAGTAACTCTGGGTCACTTGCTTAATCCCAGGGGACTTGACGATCATCGATTTTTCCAAGGGAAGCATCGAAAAATTATTTTGCAAAGCAAAACTTTTCGAAACGAATGAGTGAGAAGCTCCAGAATCAAACAAAACCATGGCAGGTATTGTGTTGACGGGGTACGTACCGAGTACGATATCTGGGGCGTTCTGTGCTTCCTCTCGGGTCACATGGTTCAAGTGACCTTTCCGGTGGTTGTTGTTGGGGTTGAAATTGCTTCGCTTTGGTGCTGAATTATTTCCACCATTATTGAGCTTCGGGTTTGAGTTCCTTGGCTTGGGACACTGCTTGGCATAGTGCCCTTCTTCTCCACAAGCATAACAGGTAACGCATGGGCGATAGGTGAACTCTTTGTCTCTTGCATGGAAATTCTTGGTTGGACGTGAATTATTCGCCGGGGTTTTATGTGAATCCCCCTTCTGAAATTCCTTCTTGCTTCTGTGATTGCGAGAAAAATTAGTCTGGTCCCTTTTCCGTTTGCGGATATCTTCTAGGCTACGTTGCTCATTTTCCAGGGTAATGGCCTTATCCACCAGTGTTTTAAAATCTGGCAAGGTGTACACAACTAGCTGGCACTTAAGGGCGGGTGCCAGGCCTTCCAAGAATTTTTCCATATTCTTGCTCTCGGTCATGCGTTCTTCATTGGCGCAGCGAGACAATAGTGTGAATTGGCTGTTGTATTCTTGGCACTGTCATGGCTCTTTGCTTGAGTTCATCAAATTCCTTCTTCTTGATTTTCATGACGCTCTTAGGAATATGTGCCCCACGAAAACCTTCTTTGAAATTTTCCCAGGTGATTTCATTTTCGTTGGGGTGCATGTGCAGGAAGTTTTCCCACCACGATGCAGTTGCACCTGTGAGATAATGGGGTGCATACAGTACTTTTTCACGGTTTGAACACTGTGCGATAATTAATTTTCTCTCCATGTCTCGAAGCCAGTCCTCGGCCTCAAGAGGCTTGTCAGTATGAGAAAATGTTGGAAGACGCGTCTTTTGTAACTCAGATAATTTGGATTGCGGTTGATACTGACCACGGTTACTTCCCATATTGATGAATTGGTTCATCATTTCCTGGTGTTGCTGTTGACTCTGTTCATACAAACGACAAACTTGTGTAAAAGCTGTTTCACTGTCCTGTTGACTTGTCTGACCCTGAGTGAAATTCTGGTTCTGCGGTGTGCCATAATTTTCTTCTGGCTGAGTTGGCATGGAGCGCGTCCAAGGACGAGACATCCTTCACTCTGGGGATATATTTTTGGGAACTCGTAAGATAAGAAAGAGAGTCACAAAAGTCAATAAAATCACACCCGAAGGACATTTTTAAACTCCATGGTATTTTTTTGGAAACACACGATTGCGCGCGGAGAAGGACTAGTGCATATCTTACACGCGGCCATAATTATACATTACATCACTCAGGATATGCGTACATAATCCTGACATGTTATTTAAACTAGTGCACTCCTCCAGATCCTACATGGTGCGCAAACAGGCTACTTCTCACAACCTATGTACATAAAAACATATTACACAAGTTGATACATCGCATGGCGTCTATGCGTACTTAGTCGGAGATGGTGAGGATCTCCCTTGGCCTGCCGAGGGTGAGACGCAGAGACGCTGGGGAATCAACCTCCTCCTCGCTAATAGGTTCCAGACGAGAAATGTTGTGCTGAGCTGATGGAGCAGGTGCCGTAGGCGGAATAACACGAATACGAGTGGGTGGAATAGGTGGGGTAGCACGTATGGGAGTGGGTGCAACAAGTGGTGCAGAGCGAACGGGAGTGGGTGCAATAGCCTGGTTAAATTCCTCTGTGGTAGGCAGACGATGAGCAGAGGCGAGTATGGTAGGTGAGTGAGAGGCTATGGATGACACAAAAGTCAGTGGTGGAGCGGTGTGCAGGTGTTCCCTCCTGTTAGCAGCACAGCCATGAACTGAGTCCATGCGTGCAGCTACGAGGTCATCTACCATGCAGTCAAATGCTGCCTCCAGGGCTCGGAGGTACTCGACAAGCATCTCAAAGGCTTCATCTCACTCTCCTCTGGGGCAAGAGAAAGAGTAGTGACAGGTGTAAGGCACATGGCATGGAAGGTAGCGGTAGCGACGGGTCTTCATTGCCGGAAGAACATCCCGAAGACGGGCTATCGTCTCGCGGGCAGCCATCTGCATAGCGTTCCTTTCTGTAGGCATGGCTCTCCCCACGAATTGGAGGCGGCGTATTTCAGCATGGCCTCCCCTGAATTGCACCGCGGCCTGGTGCATAGTCAGACTGTCGTTGATCTTGTGTCGATAAAGCGTGAAGACTAGGCGCACGGATGGCCCCATCGCGACCTGAACAATGAAGGAGAGGAGTTTGACGAACCCTTCGGGCACGTTGGCAAACATCTGAGACTCGCAATCGTTGCCGGCCATCTACAAAAGTAGGCAAAAATTCTGAGTGGTCAGATCATAAATTTTATGCTGACTGTCAGAAAATGACTACATTTGTAAAAACATGAATAACTCTATCATGCTAATAACCAATTAGCGATCGCACCTAGTGGCTTCCTACAGTCAGCCTGGCTCTGGTTACCAAGTCTGTCACGACCGGTTTTTCAATAAAAATGTTTATTGAGAAAACCAATCTTTAAATCCCAGTATAGGAAAAGTCATCCTTTCTGGTAGACAAAAGCTTGATAAACAGAGAACCAGTAGCATCAAATATATTACAGGGTTGAGCTGAGGTTGCTCAACAATTTATTACAGACTCGCCAATATATTACATATGGACGGTTATGACACAGGGGTGGGGTGGCATGCTACTAGCTCGAGGGAAAAGTGGTGGTGGATAACTTGACTTCTACTGGCAGTACATCGAGCGTCGAGGTGAGGCTCGATGAATTTATTCGGGGTTGCGGAAGCGGATAATACAATGACCAAGACAGGATCGCACGGGACTGACTGGGACTCCTCTAGGCATCGGACCCGCTATCAAACTCTTCATCCATGAGATCGCCTTCATCAGCACCTGGCCAAATCAACAAGCCAGGTGAGTACTTGAAAGTACTCGCAAGACAGTTCGGACAAAAGATATAATCAATGAATGCATGAATGCGTCATGAACAAAGTATGATACTCAAATAACAACGGTAATATTGCAGAACTTGATGTATCAAAATTTAATAACTAAAAACCGATCGGGTGTCTGGTGCGACGCCTCAAAAGGTAAATAAATAAAAATGCATGCCGCAGTCGGGCGTCTTAGCGACACCACATAAAGGGCTTTAAATGAAATGCCACAGTCGGACGTCTGGGCGACATCACATAAAGGGCTTTAAAAGAAATACCATAGTCAGACGTCTGAGCGACATCACATAAAGGGCTTTAAAAGAAATACCACAGTCGGACGTCTGAGCGACATCACAGACAGGGCTTTAAAAGAAATACCACCGTCAGACGTCTGAGCGACATCACAGACAGGGCTTTAACAAAAGCAAATAACAGGTATGCCACCGTCGGACGTCTGAGCGACATCACAGACAGGGCTTTAACAAAAGCAAATAACAGGTATGCCACCGTCGGACATCTGAGCGACATCACAGACAGGGCTTTGTAATAAATGTAAATAACGAGATTAGTCCATCCACAAGAATAATCTTTATTTCGGATATATTACACATAAATCCCAACGGAGTTTTTGTCACTGAGGTTGGTACCTGACAAGATAAGATAATTATAGTACTTGAACAAAGTACAAGATAATTAAAAGATTGAGACTCTGCAGAGTTTGGAAGAACTGAACACAGCCAACGGATTTCCGTAGTCACGAAGGACTAGTTTCGTTTACGGTATTTCAGTAGAAACACAGTTAACTAGTACACACCCATTTCACCTCACGTTGCCAGGAATCACCCTGGCCAACGTCCAAGAAAAACTTTGAGACAGGGAGGCCACAACCTCGAATAGCATGGGATCAAATTTCTATACGCGCGCTCTAAGGGGTGCCCCCCTCTCGGTCCCAACCGGAAACACCCATGCCCCCTGACCGGATGACAGGCTTTAATCCAGGGCCATGGAACCCTCATCCCGGCCTCTCCACTTGGTGTGTACCAGGAAAACGATTTGCAACTTACTATGCCATATTCCTTTCGGAAAACATGTGACAGTATAGGATGGAATGAATGGGAATGTGAATTGTGTCATGACGACACGGAAGTCAAATAATCTGGCATAAGACTGGCATGTCACAACACTGCCATCTTACCCATCCTCATACCAACACAAGGCTTTGCAAATATGTATCCAACAACATAATGCTTTCCGAAACCTACTTTCTGATTATGTGCATGAGATATATCATGCAAAGTGATGTTCATAAACATGCCATGACTATAATAAAATGCAAACATGCAACAACACTCATCATATCAAGAGTTCAAACATGCTTGCCTGGTTCGGAGTAGTCGGAGTCTAACTGTGCGAAGTTTGCAGCTCCGTCACCTCCTCCGGTATCTACGGTATAAGAAAAATACGTACGCAACGTAAATACCGTGAGTGTACAGAAAAGTGTTCCAGATATTTTTGAAATAAATATGATAAAAAACTAGACAAAAATCTAAAGAGAACAGAAAAAGAATTAATCAAAAATACTTTTCTGATCAAAAGTTATAAGAGTTTTGGTCCAAGGACCCATCTGTAATGAAACAGAAAACTTCCAGGGGGCTTTGCAGAAGAATCCAGAAAAATGGTTCAGAGAGGAAGCGTATTTGCCAGAGTACGCCTTCTGCAAACGATTTAAAATAAACAAAAGAGAGGCTGACGGGCGGGTCCCACCCGTCAGGTTTGAAAGTTCAAACAGGGGAGTCGGGGCTCGTCGGCGCCCGAGAGCCGCGGTGGTCGCCGGCGGTGATCCACGGCAAGGTAGGGAGATCGGAGTGTACCTCCATGATCAAGGCGCCATTCCGCGTTTGTGGGAGGTGGTGGTGGTCACCGGCGAGTACCATGTCGGCGGCGATGCTTGCTCCGGCGGATGGTGATTCGGGTGGTCGTGGATCTCGCCGGAGAGAGCTGCGGAGGTGGAATTGGTGAGGGGATTAGACTCGCGATAGTATGAGAAGGTATGAGGGCGCTGGAGATGGCCTTACCGTAGTGAATCACGGTGGGGGCCGAGGCGGAACGGAGTGGCCGGAGTCGGGGAAGGAGAGCTCCTCGTGGCTCGTTCAGTGGCTAGGCGTGGTCTGATGAGGTAGAGAAGGTGTGCGGGGGCGAGAGCAAGCTCGGGGTGCTATATATAGCCGCCCCGAGGCGGTTGCCGAGAACGGAGTTCTCCAGCGAGGTGATTACGGCGGCGCTGTGGTTGCACGGGAGGGTTCAGAGGCTGAACGTCGTCGTGGGTGTTCCCTGGTTCCGTTTAGGTGCTAACCGCGTCGGGATTTGGTGGTTTAGGGGGAGCTCGACAGAACGGGGTAACGCGGGCCCGTCGGCGGCAGGGAGCGCGCTCTGTGCGTGCCGCGCCACGGTGACGGTGCTGCATGCGTGCGCTGGCGAGGAAATGGCCACGCGGAGCCACCAGGGGGTTTGGGCGGTGCCGAACAGCGTTATGCCGCCGTTCTGCTTCCTGTCGGCCACTAGGGTGATCCGGCTGCTGCAAAGCACGCCGGCGCAGGCGGGCCAGGGTGCCACCGACGCCAGGAAGGTGCCAAGTGCGCGTGTGAGGCTCCGGACAAGCAAGCCATGCCGTGAGCAAAGTGCCAAGCGCACTGTGAGCATGTGACTGAAGATCGACACTGAAATTCTGAACTTAACTGAATATGAACAGAACAGTGCATGCAAGGTGTTCGACAGAACGATCCAGGCATGTAGGGATTTTTCCTTGAGCTGGTTTTTGGTGGAGGGGCCTCTCATTGCATCTAGAGGCTGCCTGAATATTTGTGGAATTTTTGGAGAGGTGTAGATATGAATTTCACCAAATTTGGCAAATCTGGTCCAAACTTGCAGTGAGTGAAATTTGAAATATTTGAACAAGAGAAGAGTGGATCAAGATGGTTCTGGGTTGTGGGTACAAAGGACTATCCAAGGGTGTTGAGTTGAGGTCAAAAATCAAAAGCATTAGGGCACTTGCTTTGCAATTCATCTAGGCTCAAAAGGATAGACAGATTTATTTTGGGAGGAGAAATAGTTGGAATAAAATCCAAAAATGGATTTTATTAGTTTGGACAGAATGTTTGGGTTGTACCAAAGCGGGAGGAGAGGTTTTGGGAAAATTTTACCATAGGAGGCATGGTGAAATTTAGAAGGGATCAAAACCAAATAAAAGCCCAAAACTAAAAGGGTTTTCTTTTAAAAGAAACTAAATCCAAGAAAAGGATTTTTTTTGAGAGGGCAAACTTAGAAGATGGTCTTTTTTGAAAGGGTTTAAATGACCTCCTTTCAAACCAAGCAAGGCTCTTTTGAAAAAAACAAACCACCAAAAATTTTGGAGTGTCACAATTATGTGGACGGGAGCCACAACAAGCCTGGCTCCCAGCCGGTTACTGCGCCGGAGCCTCCAAAGGCTCCGGACTCCAGTAGGCAGCCCCTCGCGAAGGAGGGTGAGTCGGCCGTGCCGATGACCTCCGCCCAGCCAGAGGCATCTGATAATTTGTTGGAAGTGCTTCGAGGCGCTTCCATTGACGAAGAGCACCATACTCTTATGAGTACGGTGATTGAGAAGGTTTGGTCCACAAAAAGCGGATTGACCGAAGCCTGTACCAGCCTCCTGACAGGCTTTGAGGTAAGTAATGAAAAAGTGTGAGAAAATATCACCCAATAGACAGTAGCCCCTGATGCTATGTTTGGTGTTCGGAAAGAAAAGCCAAACGGAGGGTCAATGTTTAATCCGCAGGAGTCTAATAGTACTTGTCTATGTTAATGATCAGGCGTTATTGCTGACTGCCGCTGCACGCACAACTGAGGTCGCCGGACTCAGGCAGGACCTGGGGAAAGCCGAAGAAGAGCTCGGCCTCATGAAGAGGCGGCTCGAGGAGAACAAAGGTAAGTGATATCCCGTCCGTGTGTCATGTAGAGGAGAAAAATTGATGATGCTAACAAAAAGCATCATGATTTTTAATAGGGGCCATGACCGAAGTGGCGGCCTTGAAGAAAGCGCTGTCCGAAGCCGAAGCTAGGGCGGCCCCAGAGTGCACCGAGCATGAGAAACAACATGCTCGGATTGGGGAGGTACAGCAAGAGCTCCAGGAGTTCGGCAAGAAGTTCGAGTCCTTGGAGCATGACTTCAAGACGCAAGCGTCCGAGCTTGCCAAAGCCCTCGAGAGCGCGAAAGATGCCAAGGCCGAAGCCCAAAAGGCCCTC